>NC_046225.1:76667386-76913702 GCF_009819885.2 Catharus ustulatus | reverse complement strand
CAGTACTTTGAAGCCTGCCCTTCCGCACCTTTCCCCAGCTGCCCCTGCCCCGAGTGCCGAGAGGGGGCTCCGGTGGCCTTTTAGCCGGGACCTGGGCACGAGAAAGAGTGGGAGAAAGGGGAGGGGGGTCTCGGGAGCGGGACCCAGCGGGACCCAGCGCAGCCGCGGACCCTGCGAGCAGCCCCGGCTCCGCTCGGCTGAGCGCCCCGCGCCGCCGCGGGCCCGCAGCATCCAAACCCCGCCAATCCCGGCCCGCCTTTCTCCGCCCTGTCCAATCACAGCCGCCCTGTCAATCCGGGCGCGGCCCCCGCCCAGCTCAGCCCACTCAGTCCCGGCACCCAGGCCCGCGTTCGCCGCAGGCGCTGCTCCAGCCGGCGCCGCCGCCGCTTTGGGAGAGGGCGGAGCCTTGTCCCCGCTACCGCAGCCTCGGCAGGTACTGTTGGGGCTTGGGAAGGGCGGGCGGGAGTTGTGCCAGGGAAACGGGAGGACGGCAGGCAGCGAGCGCAACCACGGCAGCGGGGCTTGAGGGGACTGCGGGGGTCGCGGAGCCGAGCGCGGCGGGAAAAGGGCGGGCTGCGATTGGCCGGGCCGGCGCTGCCTCGAGCTGTGATTGGCTGGGCTGGCCGGCGCTGGGGCATAAATTGCGGGCGTCCAGCGGGCGTCCAGCAGTTCGACGGCGGCGAAGGCGCGGCGAAGGCGGCGAGGAGGCGGAGGCGGCGGCGGCGGCGGCGAGCAGCGCCATCCCAGGAGCGCCGCAGGGCCAGGACGGGACTTGCGCGGATGCTCGTATGGAGATCGCTGGTGAGGAAGGACGCGGCTCCCGCGTCTGCCGGGGCCGGCGGTGCCCAGTTCTTTACGCCGTGCCCTTCACGGCTTGGGTGACCCGTGGGAGTCGCGGAGCGGCGCAGGGCGACCAGCTGCTGTTACTGGGGGCAGGTGCTGTTGGGGCATGGGAAGGGCAGGGCGAGGAGTTGTGCCAGGGAAACGGGAGGACGGCAGGCAGCAGGCGCCATCACGGCAGCGGGGCTTGAGGGGACTGTGGGGTTCGCGGAGCCGAGCGCGGCGGGAAGGGGCGGGCTGGGATTGGCCGGGCCGGCGCTGCCTCGAGCGGGACTCCTGGAGCGGCGCAGGGCGACCAGCTGCTGTTACTGAGGGCCGGGAAGCGTGTGTTGTGGGGCTTCTGGGTATAAAGGAATGTTTCAAACACTGAGGATAAACCTGCCTTTTTGAATTTCTGTTACTTTATGTTATTTGCCATGATCACAGCTTTCTTCTTTATTAAACTACTTCATTATTTTGGTCTTATTTTTTTTACTAGGCTATTTTTTACTGGTTATCTGGTTTTAATTCAGTAAAGATTCTAAACCTGGCACTCAAACACGGCCTACCAGGGGGAGGTAAAGGGGGGGCCTTTGGGCCATTGCTGGGCTGACACCTGGCAGGGGGCTGGGGGGAGGGTGGGGAGGGAACTGCAGGGCATCAGGCCTCAAGTGTCCCCAGAATTGGGATCCCCTTAGGGCACGTGACCCCACTCTAGAGATGGTGAAGTGATGACAATCACTGATGTCTGACCTTACCAACAGCGCCGGGCAGCAGGGAGAAGCACGAACAGATTTTAGCTGCTGGCAGTGAGAAGCTGAGGAGTTGGAGCTGAGCAAGCAGAGCTGGAGAAGACAAGAGATAGGTAGGGATTGAGAACCAACTGCTTTGGGGATGGGATAGCGAACATGGAGCTGAGAGGTGAAATGTGTGGCTGGAGATGAAAACATGAAGGGATGGTATAGGGAATCTAGGGTGTGTAGTAAAGTAAGGATTATCAAGTGGGAACTAAAAACATGGGTTCACACGGCAAGCTCAAACCACAGACAGAAGTCAAACAAAGATCCTGCACAGAGAAGGAGAATTATTTGGCACGGCTAACAAGACATCGATCCAGAAGGCACAATGAAGAGCAGGCAGTTGAATAAAGCTTGTGGGATAAACAAGAGCTGAAATCACGGGCTGGGTAAAAGGGGGTCCCGGAAATCACTGGGGCTGGGATAAAGAGCTGCAAGCAGGGTAGACGCTGCAAGGGCTGACGTTGGGCCTGTGGGGATCCCTGTGCGCTGGCGTCGCTTAGGGCCTGCGCTGTTCATGCTGGGGGCTGCGTCTTGTGCCTACCATGGGATGGGACGGGCAGTGCTGAGAAGGGCAAGTGAGGACTGCTAGGGCCTGAAAGGCCACCCACACTTGATTGTGGTATGGGTGGGCAAGTGGGCCGCAGTAGGGGCTGGAGTTAGAAGTCAGTGTGCGTGTGGCTGGAAAATGCCAAGTGGTGCTGGCATTGTGAGTGGCTCCGCCAAGGAAACTGTCATGCCAAAAAAGGGACTGTGTCACCCAAGGTGAAACATCTGTGGGGTGGCCTAGTGCCTCGGGAGCTGGCATGGGGGCCGGAGGGGAAATCACTGTGGGGCTGGTATACTCACCGTGGGGTGGGCTTCGAGGCTCTAAGACAGGAGCTGAACTGCAGCAGAGCTGGAGCCACGACGCACACGCTGCCCTTCCAAGCTGCACAAGAGTCCACTGGCAGAGATGGAGAAAGGCCCAGCTGCAGGAGCAGAGCAGGCAGTTGAATAAAGCTTGTGGGACAAACAAGAGCTGAAATCACGGGCTGGGGAAAAGGGGGACCGTGAAATCACTGGGGCTGGGATAAAGAGCTGCAAGCAGGGTAGACGCTGCAAGGGCTGACGTTGGGCCTGTGGGGATCCCTGTGCGCTGGCGTCGCTTAGGGCCTGCGCTGTTCATGCTGGGGGCTGCGTCTTGTGCCTACCATGGGATGGGACGGGCAGTGCTGAGAAGGGCAAGTGAGGACTGCTAGGGCCTGAAAGGCCACCCACACTTGATTGTGGTATGGGTGGGCAAGTGGGCCGCAGTAGGGGCTGGAGCTAGAAGTCAGTGTGCGTGTGGCTGGAAAATGCCAAGTGGTGCTGGCATTGTGAGTGGCTCCGCCAAGCAAACTGTCATGCTAAGAAAGGGACTGTGTCACCCAAGGTGAAACATCTGTGGGGTGGCCTAGTGCCTCGGGAGCTGGCATGGGGGCCGGATGGGAAATCACTGTGGGGCTGGTATACTCACCGTGGGGTGGGCTTGAAGGCTCTAGGATGAGAGCTGAACAGCTGCAGAGCTGGAGCCACGACGCACACGCTGCCCTTCCAAGCTGCACAAGAGTCCACTGGCAGAGATGGAGAAAGGCCCAGCTGCAGGAGCAGAGCAGGCAGTTGAATAAAGCTTGTGGGACAACAAGAGCTGAAATCACGGGCTGGGGAAAAGGGGGACCGTGAAATCACTGGGACTGGGATAAAGAGCTGCAAGCAGGGTAGACGCTGCAAGGGCTGACGTTGGGCCTGTGGGGATCCCTGTGCGCTGGCGTCGCTTAGGGCCTGCGCTGTTCATGCTGGGGGCTGCGTCTTGTGCCTACCATGGGATGGGACGGGCAGTGCTGAGAAGGGCAAGTGAGGACTGCTAGGGCCTGAAAGGCCACCCACACTTGATTGTGGTATGGGTGGGCAAGTGGGCCGCAGTAGGGGCAGGAGCTAGAAGTCAGTGTGCGTGTGGCTGGAAAATGCAAACTGGTGCTGGCATTGTGAGTGGCTCCGCCAAGCAAACTGTCATGCTAAGAAAGGGACTGTGTCACCCAAGGTGAAACATCTGTGGGGTGGCCTAGTGCCTCGGGAGCTGGCATGGGGGCGGGAGGGGGAATCGCTCTGGGGCTGGTATACTCACCGTGGGGTGGGCTTCAAGGCTCTAGGACAGGAGCTGAACGGCTGCAGAGCTGGAGCCACGACGCACATGCTGCCCTTCCAAGCTACACAAGAGTCCGATGGCAGAGATGGAGAAAGGCCCAGCTGCAGGAGCAGAGCAGGCAGTTGAATAAAGCTTGTGGGCTGAGCAAGACCTGTAATCACAGGCTGGGTAAAAGGGGGACCCGGAAATCACTGGGGCTGGGATAAAGAGCTGCAAGCAGGGTAGACGCTGCAAGGGCTGACGTTGGGCCTGTGGGGATCCCTGTGCGCTGGCGTCGCTTAGGGCCTGCGCTGTTCATGCTGGGGGCTGCGTCTTGTGCCTACCATGGGATTGGACGGGCAGTGCTGAGAAGGGCAAGTGAGGACTGCTAGGGCCTGAAAGGCCACCCACACTTGATTGTGGTATGGGTGGGCAAGTGGGCCGCAGTAGGGGCTGGAGCTAGAAGTCAGTGTGCGTGCGGCTGGAAAATGCAAAGTGGTGCTGGCATTGTGAGTGGCTCCGCCAAGCAAACTGTCATGCTAAGAAAGGGACTGTGTCACCCAAGGTGAAACATCTGTGGGGTGGCCTAGTGCCTCGGGAGCTGGCATGGGGGCCGGATGGGAAATCACTGTGGGGCTGGTATACTCACCGTGGGGTGGGCTTGGAGGCTCTAGGATGAGAGCTGAACGGCTGCAGAGCTGGAGCCACGACGCACATGCTGCCCTTCCAAGCTGCACAAGAGTCCGCTGGCAGAGATGGAGAAAGGCCCAGCTGCAGGAGCAGAGCAGGCAGTTGAATAAAGCTTGTGGGACAAACAAGAGCTGAAATCACGGGCTGGGGAAAAGGGGGACCTGGAAATCACTGGGACTGGGATAAAGAGCTGCAAGCAGGGTAGACGCTGCAAGGGCTGACGTTGGGCCTGTGGGGATCCCTGTGCGCTGGCGTCGCTTAGGGCCTGCGCTGTTCATGCTGGGGGCTGCGTCTTGTGCCTACCATGGGATTGGACGGGCAGTGCTGAGAAGGGCAAGTGAGGACTGCTAGGGCCTGAAAGGCCACCCACACTTGATTGTGGTATGGGTGGGCAAGTGGGCCGCAGTAGGGGCTGGAGTTAGAAGTCAGTGTGCGTGCGGCTGGAAAATGCCAAGTGGTGCTGGCATTGTGAGTGGCTCCGCCAAGCAAACTGTCATGCTAAGAAAGGGACTGTGTCACCCAAGGTGAAACATCTGTGGGGTGGCCTAGTGCCTCGGGAGCTGGCATGGGGGCCGGAGGGAGAATCACTGTGGGGCTGGTATACTCACCGTGGGGTGGGCGTCGAGGCTCTAAGACAGGAGCTGAACTGCAGCAGAGCTGGAGCCACGACGCACACGCTGCCCTTCCAAGCTGCACAAGAATCCACTGGCAGAGATGGAGAAAGGCCCAGCTGCAGGAGCAGAGCAGGCAGTTGAATAAAGCTTGTGGGACTAACAAGAGCTGAAATCACGGGCTGGGGAAAAGGGGGACCGTGAAATCACTGGGGACTGGGATAAAGAGCTGCAAGCAGGGTAGACGCTGCAAGGGCTGACGCTTGGGGCCTGTGGGGATCCCTGTGCGCTGGCGTCGCTTAGGGCCTGCGCTGTTCATGCTGGGGGCTGCGTCTTGTGCCTACCATGGGATGGGACGGGCAGTGCTGAGAAGGGCAAGTGAGGACTGCTAGGGCCTGAAAGGCCACCCACACTTGATTGTGGTATGGGTGGGCAAGTGGGCCGCAGTAGGGGCTGGAGTTAGAAGTCAGTGTGCGTGTGGCTGGAAAATGCCAAGTGGTGCTGGCATTGTGAGTGGCTCCGCCAAGCAAACTGTCATGCTAAGAAAGGGACTGTGTCACCCAAGGTGAAACATCTGTGGAGTGGCCTAGTGCCTCGGGAGCTGGCATGGGGGCCGGAGGGAGAATCACTGTGGGGCTGGTATACTCACCGTGGGGTGGGCTTCAAGGCTCTAGGACAGGAGCTGAACGGCTGCAGAGCTGGAGCCACGACGCACATGCTGCCCTTCCAAGCTGCACAAGAGTCCGATGGCAGAGATGGAGAAAGGCCCAGCTGCAGGAGCAGAGCAGGCAGTTGAATAAAGCTTGTGGGACAAACAAGAGCTGAAATCACGGGCTGGGGAAAAGGGGGACCGTGAAATCACTGGGACTGGGATAAAGAGCTGCAAGCAGGGTAGACGCTGCAAGGGCTGACCTTGAGGCTGTGGGGATCCCTGTGCGCTGGCGTCGCTTAGGGCCTGCGCTGTTCATGCTGGGGGCTGCGTCTTGTGCCTACCATGGGATGGGACGGGCAGTGCTGAGAAGGGCAAGTGAGGACTGCTAGGGCCTGAAAGGCCACCCACACTTGCATGTGGTATGGGTGGGCAAGTGGGCCGCAGTAGGGGCTGGAGTTAGAAGTCAGTGTGCGTGTGGCTGGAAAATGCCAAGTGGTGCTGGCATTGTGAGTGGCTCCGCCAAGCAAACTGTCATGCTAAGAAAGGGACTGTGTCACCCAAGGTGAAACATCTGTGGAGTGGCCTAGTGCCTCGGGAGCTGGCATGGGGGCGGGAGGGGGAATCGCTCTGGGGCTGGTATACTCACCGTGGGGTGGGCTTGGAGGCTCTAGGACAGGAGCTGAACGGCTGCAGAGCTGGAGCCACGACGCACACGCTGCCCTTCCAAGCTACACAAGAGTCCGATGGCAGAGATGGAGAAAGGCCCAGCTGCAGGAGCAGAGCAGGCAGTTGAATAAAGCTTGTGGGACAAACAAGAGCTGAAATCACGGGCTGGGGAAAAGGGGGACCGTGAAATCACTGGGACTGGGATAAAGAGCTGCAAGCAGGGTAGACGCTGCAAGGGCTGACGCTGGGCCTGTGGGGATCCCTGTGCGCTGGCGTCGCTTAGGGCCTGCGCTGTTCATGCTGGGGGCTGCGTCTTGTGCCTACCATGGGATGGGACGGGCAGTGCTGAGAGGGGCAAGTGAGGACTGCTAGGGCCTGAAAGGCCACCCACACTTGATTGTGGTATGGGTGGGCAAGTGGGCCGCAGTAGGGGCTGGAGCTTAGAAGTCAGTGTGCGTGTGGCTGGAAAATGCAAAGTGGTGCTGGCATTGTGAGTGGCTCCGCCAAGCAAACTGTCATGCTAAGAAAGGGACTGTGTCACCCAAGGTGAAACATCTGTGGGGTGGCCTAGTGCCTCGGGAGCTGGCATGGGGGCCGGAGGGGAAATCACTGTGGGGCTGGTATACTCACCGTGGGGTGGGCTTCGAGGCTCTAGGACAGGAGCTGAACGGCTGCAGAGCTGGAGCCACGACGCACACTGCTGCCCTTCCAAGCTGCACAAGAGTCCGACTGGCAGAGATGGAGAAAGGCCCAGCTGCAGGAGCAGAGCAGGCAGTTGAATAAAGCTTGTGGGACTAACAAGAGCTGAAATCACGGGCTGGGGAAAAGGGGGACCGTGAAATCACTGGGGACTGGGATAAAGAGCTGCAAGCAGGGTAGACGCTGCAAGGGCTGACCTTGGGGCTGTGGGGATCCCTGTGCGCTGGCGTCGCTTAGGGCCTGCGCTGTTCATGCTGGGGGCTGCGTCTTGTGCCTACCATGGGATTGGACGGGCAGTGCTGAGAAGGGCAAGTGAGGACTGCTAGGGCCTGAAAGGCCACCCACACTTGATTGTGGTATGGGTGGGCAAGTGGGCCGCAGTAGGGGCTGATATCAGTGTGCGTGTGGCTGGAAAATGCCAAGTGGTGCTGGCATTGTGAGTGGCTCCGCCAAGCAAACTGTCATGCTAAGAAAGGGACTGTGTCACCCAAGGTGAAACATCTGTGGGGTGGCCTAGTGCCTCGGGAGCTGGCATGGGGGCCGGAGGGGCAATCGCTCTGGGGCTGGTATACTCACCGTGGGGTGGGCTTCGAGGCTCTAGGACAGGAGCTGAACGGCTGCAGAGCTGGAGCCACGACGCACATGCTGCCCTTCCAAGCTACACAAGAGTCCGATGGCAGAGATGGAGAAAGGCCCAGCTGCAGGAGCAGAGCAGGCAGTTGAATAAAGCTTGTGGGCTGAGCAAGACCTGAAATCACGGGCTGGGTAAAAGGGGGACCGTGATATCACTGGGGCTGGGATAAAGAGCTGCAAGCAGGGTAGATGCTGCAAGGGCTGACGTTGGGCCTGTGGGGATCCCTGTGCGCTGGCGTCGCTTAGGGCCTGCGCTGTTCATGCTGGGGGCTGCGTCTTGTGCCTACCATGGGATGGGACGGGCAGTGCTGAGAAGGGCAAGTGAGGACTGCTAGGGCCTGAAAGGCCACCCACACTTGATTGTGGTATGGGTGGGCAAGTGGGCCGCAGTAGGGGCAGGAGCTAGAAGTCAGTCTGCGTGCGGCTGGAAAATGCCAAGTGGTGCTGGCATTGTGAGTGGCTCCGCCAAGCAAACTGTCATGCTAAGAAAGGGACTGTGTCACCCAAGGTGAAACATCTGTGGGGTGGCCTAGTGCCTCGGGAGCTGGCATGGGGGCCGGAGGGGAATCAGCTCTGGGGCTGGTATACTCACCGTGGGGTGGGCTTGAAGGCTCTAGGATGAGAGCTGAACGGCTGCAGAGCTGGAGCCACGACGCACATGCTGCCCTTCCAAGCTGCACAAGAGTCCGCTGGCAGAGATGGAGAAAGGCCCAGCTGCAGGAGCAGAGCAGGCAGTTGAATAAAGCTTGTGGGATAACCAAGAGCTGAAATCACGGGCTGGGGAAAAGGGGGACCGTGAAATCACTGGGGCTGGGATAAAGAGCTGCAAGCAGGGTAGACGCTGCAAGGGCTGACGTTGGGGCTGTGGGGATCCCTGTGCGCTGGCGTCGCTTAGGGCCTGCGCTGTTCATGCTGGGGGCTGCGTCTTGTGCCTACCATGGGATGGGACGGGCAGTGCTGAGAAGGGCAAGTGAGGACTGCTAGGGCCTGAAAGGCCACCCACACTTGATTGTGGTATGGGTGGGCAAGTGGGCCGCAGTAGGGGCTGGAGCTAGAAGTCAGTGTGCGTGCGGCTGGAAAATGCCAAGTGGTGCTGGCATTGTGAGTGGCTCCGCCAAGCAAACTGTCATGCTAAGAAAGGGACTGTGTCACCCAAGGTGAAACATCTGTGGGGTGGCCTAGTGCCTCGGGAGCTGGCATGGGGGCCGGAGGGGCAATCGCTCTGGGGCTGGTATACTCACCGTGGGGTGGGCTTCAAGGCTCTAGGACAGGAGCTGAACGGCTGCAGAGCTGGAGCCACGACGCACATGCTGCCCTTCCAAGCTGCACAAGAGTCCACTGGCAGAGATGGAGAAAGGCCCAGCTGCAGGAGCAGAGCAGGCAGTTGAATAAAGCTTGTGGGATAACCAAGAGCTGAAATCACGGGCTGGGGAAAAGGGGGACCCGGAAATCACTGGGACTGGGATAAAGAGCTGCAAGCAGGGTAGACGCTGCAAGGGCTGACGTTGGGCCTGTGGGGATCCCTGTGCGCTGGCGTCACTTAGGGCCTGCGCTGTTCATGCTGGGGGCTGCGTCTTGTGCCTACCATGGGATGGGACGGGCAGTGCTGAGAAGGGCAAGTGAGGACTGCTAGGGCCTGAAAGGCCACCCACACTTGCATGTGGTATGGGTGGGCAAGTGGGCCGCAGTAGGGGCAGGAGCTAGAAGTCAGTCTGCATGCGGCTGGAAAATGCCAAGTGGTGCTGGCATTGTGAGTGGCTCCGCCAAGCAAACTGTCATGCTAAGAAAGGGACTGTGTCACCCAAGGTGAAACATCTGTGGGGTGGCCTAGTGCCTCGGGAGCTGGCATGGGGGCCGGATGGGAAATCACTGTGGGGCTGGTATACTCACCGTGGGGTGGGCTTGGAGGCTCTAGGACAGGAGCTGAACGGCTGCAGAGCTGGAGCCACGACGCACACGCTGCCCTTCCAAGCTGCACAAGAGTCCGCTGGCAGAGATGGAGAAAGGCCCAGCTGCAGGAGCAGAGCAGGCAGTTGAATAAAGCTTGTGGGCTGAGCAAGAGCTGAAATCACGGGCTGGGGAAAAGGGGGACCCGGAAATCACTGGGGCTGGGATAAAGAGCTGCAAGCAGGGTAGACGCTGCAAGGGCTGACGTTGGGCCTGTGGGGATCCCTGTGCGCTGCCGTCGCTTAGGGCCTGCGCTGTTCATGCTGGGGGCTGCGTCTTGTGCCTACCATGGGATGGGACGGGCAGTGCTGAGAAGGGCAAGTGAGGACTGCTAGGGCCTGAAAGGCCACCCACACTTGATTGTGGTATGGGTGGGCAAGTGGGCCGCAGTAGGGGCTGGAGCTAGAAGTCAGTGTGAGTGCGGCTGGAAAATGCCAAGTGGTGCTGGCATTGTGAGTGGCTCCGCCAAGGAAATTGTCATGCTAAGAAAGGGACTGTGTCACCCAAGGTGAAACATCTGTGGGGTGGCCTAGTGCCTCGGGAGCTGGCATGGGGGCCGGAAGGGGAATCGCTCTGGGGCTGGTATACTCACCGTGGGGTGGGCTTCAAGGCTCTAGGACAGGAGCTGAACGGCTGCAGAGCTGGAGCCACGACGCACATGCTGCCCTTCCAAGCTGCACAAGAGTCCACTGGCAGAGATGGAGAAAGGCCCAGCTGCAGGAGCAGAGCAGGCAGTTGAATAAAGCTTGTGGGCTGAGCAAGACCTGAAATCACGGGCTGGGGAAAAGGGGGACCCGGAAATCACTGGGACTGGGATAAAGAGCTGCAAGCAGGGTAGACGCTGCAAGGGCTGACGTTGGGCCTGTGGGGATCCCTGTGCGCTGGCGTCGCTTAGGGCCTGCGCTGTTCATGCTGGGGGCTGCGTCTTGTGCCTTACCATGGGATGGGACGGGCAGTGCTGAGAAGGGCAAGTGAGGACTGCTAGGGCCTGAAAGGCCACCCACACTTGATTGTGGTATGGGTGGGCAAGTGGGCCGCAGTAGGGGCTGGAGCTAGAAGTCAGTGTGAGTGTGGCTGGAAAATGCCAAGTGGTGCTGGCATTGTGAGTGGCTCCGCCAAGCAAATTGTCATGCTAAGAAAGGGACTGTGTCACCCAAGGTGAAACATCTGTGGGGTGGCCTAGTGCCTCGGGAGCTGGCATGGGGGCCGGAAGGGGAATCAATGTTGGGCTGGTATACTCACCGTGGGGTGGGCTTCAAGGCTCTAGGACAGGAGCTGAACGGCTGCAGAGCTGGAGCCACGACGCACATGCTGCCCTTCCAAGCTGCACAAGAGTCCGCTGGCAGAGATGGAGAAAGGCCCAGCTGCAGGAGCAGAGCAGGCAGTTGAATAAAGCTTGTGGGATAACCAAGAGCTGAAATCATGGGCTGGGGAAAAGGGGGACCCGGAAATCACTGGGGCTGGGATAAAGAGCTGCAAGCAGGGTACGTGCTGCAAGGGCTGACGTTGAGGCTGTGGGGATCCCTGTGCGCTGGCGTCGCTTAGGGCCTGCGCTGTTCATGCTGGGGGCTGCGTCTTGTGCCTACCATGGGATGGGACGGGCAGTGCTGAGAAGGGCAAGTGAGGACTGCTAGGGCCTGAAAGGCCACCCACACTTGATTGTGGTATGGGTGGGCAAGTGGGCCGCAGTAGGGGCTGGAGTTAGAAGTCAGTGTGCGTGTGGCTGGAAAATGCCAAGTGGTGCTGGCATTGTGAGTGGCTCCGCCAAGGAAACTGTCATGCTAAGAAAGGGACTGTGTCACCCAAGGTGAAACATCTCTGGGGTGGCCTAGTGCCTCGGGAGCTGGCATGGGGGCCGGATGGGAAATCAGTGTTGGGCTGGTATACTCACCGTGGGGTGGGCTTGGAGGCTCTAGGATGAGAGCTGAACGGCTGCAGAGCTGGAGCCACGACGCACATGCTGCCCTTCCAAGCTGCACAAGAGTCCGATGGCAGAGATGGAGAAAGGCCCAGCTGCAGGAGCAGAGCAGGCAGTTGAATAAAGCTTGTGGGATATCCAAGAGCTGAAATCATGGGCTGGGGAAAAGTGGGACCCGGAAATCACTGGGACTGGGATAAGAAGCTTCAAGCAGATGTTGCATACCCTAAAACAAGAAACAAAACACTCAGTGAGCTGGGGGCAAACCCTTTTCCATAACCATCATCCTATCCCAAACAAAGAAGAAACCAGGCTTTCCAATTATTCTGCATTACCTCATATCCTGCTTTTAGTCCAATGATCCCCCTTTTTCCCACTAAGGCAGATCTTGCCAAATTACTTGGTAAGAGTTCAAACTGTGGATTACTTCCTTACAAAAGCAGCCTCCAAATTGTTCTCATGTGGCTTCTAGGGCTATCCCAGACTGGATCCTGGGACAGGACAGGATGCATATATGAGGAACACATTCCCTCTGCAGCCAGCTGCACACTGGTAGCAGCTGGTACAACACCAACACTTCAAAGGCACCCAACCCAAGTCACCCCCAGCGTAATAATCCGAGGTCTCAAAATCCATGCTGTAGAACACGGCAGGGAACAAGGCACGTGGACAGATCAATCATCTCCAGAGGAGTGTTCTGAGCTGCTTTGCCACATGCCTTGAACCCTGTCCCCTTCACCCAGTGCAATGTTCAAACCCAGCCCTGGTCACTGTGCTGGTCACAACACAGCAGCCTGTCTTCCCCAAATCCCAGATTTCCATGGCTTTGGTGGCCTGAAACCTTCTCTCCATGGATCCTCAGCCCACCTCACTCGCACTGCTCCAAGGCACTTACCCCTCAGGCAGTGGGCACTGGCTGAGGCATGGCTGGCTGCTCTGCTTTGCCACCTTGCTGCTCTGAAACGGGGGTGGTGGGCAAAATCTCTTCTTTGGGTTCCACAATGCCTGACAAAAACCCCGGTACTGGGACTGTCCACCAACAAACTTTGGTGGTGAACGGCACCTCATCAGCTGGGTCCGAGGAAAAACAAACCAGCTGAGGGCAAAAAACCCAACCCATTGGCTGGGGACTTTTTATTCTCATTTTAAAAATGAGTTAGGACACCTGAAAGGCAAAAATCCTACTCACAAGGCTAGAAGCAGTCAGCACACACACTCGCACAGGCAGACACGAGCAGCAGCAGACAGACACAAACTCTCCCAGACACACACGGACACTCACGCGCTCCCACTGTCACACACTCCTCAGCTGACATGCTGACTGCAAGCCCTGCTTGAAACACTACACCGAACAGGATGTTTCAACACATCTTCCAGCTGCTGCTCTTCAACATCAAACGGCAGACTCCAGGAAAATTGGTAGCATCGGTGACTGCAGAGATAGGAACCCACCTCAGGGACCTGCGAGACAACAGGAGGTGGTCAGCAAGTGGCTCCCTGACAGCTAGAGGTTATCCCCACACGTTTTCTACCCCAAACCCCATAGAACAGAGATGAACAATTAAGTTTTGTAACTGTTCTACCTACCCGTGACCACGTGCCAGAGCAGGGGCAGCACTGAGTGTCAGTGGCACAACAAAGGTGCGTGCAGGATAGGTACATACGGTATAGATACGTACAAGAAAGGTACGTGCAATATAAGCCAAGACAGGCACACCCAGTACAGGTACCTACAGCATAAGCCAAGGCAGGTACATACAGGATAAGTGAGGACTGGAGATAACTCTCTGGAGGATCAAGTCTCAAGCCCAATACTCTTTGAAAAGACAGAACCTAGGGAACTATTGAAGGCACATAAGGAGGGTCTAACACACTCCCTATAGAAGGCCAAGAGAATGGCACGTGAAAAGAAGGCACTAGCAAAGCTGAGGCGGAAAATGGATGAGAACCTCTTGTGTACTTCTTTCTGTCTCTAAGAGCAAAAAGGTAAAGATGCCAGAATCAGCCCAATGCAGGAAAGTACACGAGTGGAGTCCGGCCAGCATGGCCTGGAATGATGCTGATAAAGCATCGAGATGTGACAAAGGCGACACACAAGACAATGGACACAAACGACAGAACACAGACACAGACTACATAAGAGACACAAGTTATGTAGCAAGACCTGGAAGGAACTGGAGCAGCCATCAACTGGAACATCTCAGAGCCAGAGCTGGAACAAAGAACATGCCATGGTCAGAGCTGGAGGTTCAGCATGCTGGACTGGGAAACACCTGCAAGTGAAACAAGCAGAAGGAACAGAAATCACCTGGGCCCTCAAATATCCTGAGCACTAAGTGACCAGGGGGTCCAGGAGCAGGAGCTGGAGAACCAGGAACAGCTCTTGTGAAGAGGGTTAGCTGCATATATCCTCCGATTAAACTCTCCATCATGAATCACATTTTCTTAAGGAAATTGGCTCTGCTAAGATAACAAAAATAAATTCGGGTGACCTGGGGCAAACCCCTCAACAGACATGTGTTTTCATTCCTGTAACCTAAATGAGAATCTTTTCAGGGGAATCTAAAACATCTCTGGATCTGACTTGCTTAGCAAAGAAATTGCAGTCGGTATCATAATGACCTTAGGAAACAAAGCTTCATTTAAATTTAAAAGCATCAGCTACAATTAAAGCCCTGCTTCACTTCGCTAGATTCTGTTTGAATCATTGCCAGGCAAATCATAACAGAGGCCACCGACCTTATGTTTCTAACAAGCAATTAACTCTAGCAAGCTTCCAAAAAATTTAGTCCTCTAGTACATTAGGGAAAAAAAACCCCAACAAACCAAATCATAACAAAACAAAACACACCTCCAATAGGTGAGTGTGAGCAGGTTCATTCTAGAGCACCATCTTCCGTTATTATGAATTCCACTGAAATAATTACAACCACCTTCTACCCAACCCTCATCCCCCAAACCCAAGAACTTTGTTGGGGTTTTTAAAGCAGGTCCCTCTTCCTCCATACATCAGCTTTTAGGTCAAAAATTAAAAAAAAAAAAATAAAATCAGGGGTTCCAGGTTATCAACAGCAAAACCTGATGTTTAGGACAACAGCTGTTGTTCCAGGACCTGACAGAAATGCCCCCCCCCAAGCTTTACTGTCTTGTGGTTCAACTCCTTCTCCCTCTCGGGCAGTCTCACACTTGTGAGCTCCACAAGGCAAGCTCTAAAGTTACCGACACTTGCTTTGAAGAGCTATAAAATATTTCAGTTAAGTGTAAAATTGCAACACTCTAACTGATGCCTCGTTAAGCAACAAAATAAACAGCTGCTTATTTCAAGGGGTTTTTTCAGGTATTTCAACGGGTTTCTTCAGGCAGTTGCTAACTGTTATTCTGCCACATACTAAGATATCTACAAGACATCAAAACCACCATCAGCTATGACAATTAGCGACAGAACAGAACAGTAGAACGAGTTCCAGGCCCCCTCGGCCCCAGACGCCGTCCCCGTGCTCCCAGTCCCGGTGGGGCGGGCAGGGCGCGTCCCCCCGCAGCTGCGGAGGGCAGGACTGGCAGCTGCGGCGGCCCAGGTGGGAGAGGGATGGAGGAGGGACCCCCCCGCTCACCTGTGGCTCGGCGGGGTGTCCGGAGGTGGCAGGCTGGTCGGGGAACAGCGGCAGGGCGGCGGCGAACGTGGTTCTCCGCTCTGGCCTGGTCAGGGGGTCAGAGCCCCACGCATCTTCCTTCCCCGAGCACCGAGCGAGAGAGAGAGAGAGTGAGAGGTCCCCAGGGCGGTTCCTTCTCCCCGTCCCTCCCCCGCCCCGCCCCTGCTCTCCGGTGTCCTCCCCGCCTCTCCTTGTGTCATTAAGCACCGTCCTCGGGTGTAGCCAACAACTTTATTAACATTACAACGGGGAACATTAACCTCTGCAGACGATGGCAGTGAAGACCCATCACTGAGTCAGGGAGAGAAAGAACAGCTTGGAAATCAAAACTTTTTTGGGTTTTTTTCACATCATAAGTTCCTAAAATTTAGTAGAGGCTGAGCACACCATGTTTGCAGGCTGCTTATTTAGAGTTTCTCCATTTCTTGGGCTGAAAGATATTGCTAACATCATTCTCCAGCTCTTTTTAATAGTGGCACTGAGTATTGCATCACTCTAATCCAAAGCTGTGTGCACTGCAAAGATGGGGAAAAAAATACGCTAAAATGTAATGGACATAAATTATATGTAATGGTCATACATAGCAAAGTCTGCTGGATTTCTGCCTCAGGCAGCAGAGGAATGCACTCTCTAGATGTGTTCTATGCTTTTACAGTCCTGATTTTCATAGCAGCATTAAATTATTTGGTTGGAAGGAACTTTAAAAATCCTTATATTCCACCCCCACCGTGGGCAGGGGCACTTCCCACCAGCCCAGGGTTCTCCCAGGCTGTCCAGCCTGGCCCTGGTGTCACACACATTGCAGCCATGCAGATCCAGGACCTGCCCAGTGCTGTCTCTGGCCCTTCCCAGGAGGAGAAGCTGAGTCTCCATCTCCCTGGAACAGCCCAATCCCTTTGGCAGCTCAAGAAAACCTTGGAAGTGTTCAGATTCCTCAGCTCCCCCTCGTTCAAATCCTTCCAGCTGCCAGTTTTGTCTCTGCTGGAAGGAAAAAAAAAAACATCTTGCTGTGAGGGAGCCTCTGTCAGATCCCCTCTCTCAGGTACAAAACCATTCACAGAGTTGTATTTTCTCTTTACCAGCATAACCAGCACATGAAGAGGATTCCCCTACCTGAGAGAACGACCCAGTGAAACTCTGAACTCACTAACAGCTTGAAAGGGCTTTGGAAAAAGCAACAGTGAGAACCTCCACTGGGAATGCAGGGAAATACACGTTTAGAAACATGGAAATTCTCTCTCTGCACAAGATGCTTCGGGTATTTGATTTCCAGTGCCTTCAGAGGACTACCTGAATATTTAACTGGCACCAAATCAGCTCTCAACAGAGAGCTCACTTGTGTCTGTGCATTCTGAGAGGTAAAAAATAACTCAGTAATCAGATTGTAAGCTGTTACCTAATTGCAGAGAAGGCAGCACTGCAGAAAAAACCCGGTAATTCAGTCCTTAAGAGTTCTCACACCAAATTTTCACTTCGTTTAAGGGCAGATGTGCACAGATTCCAGAAGGAAACAGGTGTTTTCATCCCATCTGAGCTCCTTCTTGGGGGTAATTGCCTGTAAATAGTGAGGTTATTAAGCTATTAGTTGAATATCACTACCCACCAAGCATGACAAATTCATCAAAGCACAAGTTCTTCTACAAAAGTCCCACTTAAAGTTAATTTCTTCCACTGACTGGGTGTTTAAGGAGATTTTCAGCAATAGCTCATATTTTGTGGGCCATTCAGCCAACAGGTGATTTCCTACAATGTTCTGAATCACTGGAAGCTCTCCATTTTACAACACTAATTCTGCCCGAAAATTTGTCTTTGATTTCACGTCTCACAAGTTTTAAGATCCTGAAGAAGCCAACAAACTATTCCACAAGGAGCTGACCTTCATTTAATGACCTGTCATGATCAGTGGAAATAAGAAGAGGAACAACCAAACTGAGATATAGATTTTCCCCCTTTTCATTCATTCTGTTTCATAGAATTCAGATATTGTAGGTTCTTACAAGGTTTAAATATACAGATTATCTAAATGTGTCTTATACAGCTAGGCATTTTTCTTCAGAGTGTTTTTCAAATAATGAATTTTGTACATGTAATTTTTTGGCATTTAATTACACTGGAATGGAGGCCAATTCATCTGGCCTTTGCCTAAATTTCTGAAAATTCAATCAATCGATTAATCTTTTATTACTAACATGGACATACAAACAATTTACTAATGGTTCTAGAAGATCATGGCTGGATGGAAAATCGGATATATTCTCTCATGTGGGATGCAGGGATGCTCTCGGGGATGCAGGATGCAGTGTGGGATGCAGGGATGCTCTGCTGCACAGGGCTGGCTCTGCAGTGTGGCACGTCCAGGCTCTGCAGTGTGGCATGTCCAGACCAGCAGTTTTTCCTCTATCCCTGTTTGCTTATTTCCTGGTCTAACTGTGCTGCTCATCGCTGATTTGCTTTTCCTTCGTAGATCCAAGGAAATGCAAATATGGGATTTAATGAGGAGGATGAGCCACGACAGCCAGTGTTTGCAAAACAGTTTAGTGAGATGAGCACCTCCACTAGAGACAGAAATTGCAGCAGCTTTAACAGACAATATTCAGGCAGCTCTGAGCACCCAAGCAGAAAGAAATCACCTAAAATCATGATTCATTTTTTAAAACCCTGCCTGACCTTAAAAATCAAAATATCATTGCTAATTCAGGGAAGTTTTCATTCAGTCCCAAATGCTGGCGTGCAAGTGTGGTACCCACAGCCATGGAACAGCCCTCAGCCCTGGGCTGGGGTCACAGCTGTCTCCAGAGTGCCCAGGAAGAGCAGCCTGGGCAGGACAGCTCATCCAGCCTGTCCTGGAGGGGCTGAGCCATCCAGTGCCATTAACTGCTCTGTGCGGAGGCAGCATAGTGTGCATCAGATTGTAAATGGAGCTGAGATTAAACACAGCTCTTAATGGCTCTGCAAACACATCTGGGGAAAAACGTCAGAGCATTCACCACTAAATTAACTCCTCATTTTTGCCAATATGGCCCTGTTTGCATTCCACTGCAGCCTGGCCTCTGCAGATGCCTCCCTCAGCTCAGGCAGGACTGGAGTTCCTTACTTCAGGAATAAACTCTCATTTTTGCTGTTAGGCATAAAAGGGAGTGGAAGGATTTCCACAGTGCTCAGCCCAAAGCTGCTGATCATGGGTGATGCCAACCAGAACCTTCCATCTCAGAGCTTGGGGTGCACACACCACAGTCCAGTTCCAGGCCAGTAATTAGCAAAGCTTTCAAGGAATTCAGTCTTTTTTCATCTCTGCTCCAGGAATCCTTTAAGGAGACTGTTCCTCAAAGACACTGATATTTGAAAGGATGGAGCCCATTTCCTTTCAAAGGCTCAGCTGGAAAAGGGCACCAGGCTGAAATTCCAGACTCAAGAGCCATGAGTTTGATAACAGGTTTGGAGCAGGTTCTCAGAGCAGCTGTGGCTGCCCCTGGATCCCAAGGCCAGGCTGGACATTGGGATTTGGAGCAGCCTGGGACAGGGGGAGGTGTCCCTGCCATGGCAGGGGTGCATGGGATGAGTTTTACAGTCCCTCTCAACACAAACCACTCTGATTCTGTGGTAAGTGACACCATAGTCCTTCTCCTCCCTGATTACACATCTGCTCAAACTCTCCTGGAGAGAATATCCAAAAGGAAAAGTCAGGCACAATGACATTTCCTCACTGTTAATGTTCCCTTTCCAGGTCATCCCACAGTGACCGTGCAGGACCCTGTCCCTGTGAGCACACAGAGCCCTCTGCAGTGAGAGTAACAAAATAATACACTTTTTACAAGGTGTTGCCTGCCTTGTCAGCAGGGCTAGTCATACCAACCTGCTCCTTTTGGCAGAACCCTCCCTGGGGGTCACTGTCCTTGTGCCGCCCTGTGCTGCATTCCCTGCTGGGACACTGGCAGCAGAGCTCTGCCCCTTCACATCCGCAGCTTTTAAACACTGCATAATTTAGCTGCACAAACTGCAGTTTTGTTCAGCTCGCATCACCTTGATGGCTCTTATTCCTTAAATTTAGCTGCACATGCCCATGGCTGATCCCAGAACACTGAGTGCTCCAGCCCTGTCCCAGCATCCAACCTTGTCTCTTGGATGGCAATAATCATATTTCATACTCACTGCTGCCTCCCTGCCTCCTCTGGGCTGCTGAGCCTCCAGCTGACCCCTGTGGTGCCTTTGCTTAGGCAGCCAAGAATGCCAGGCTGTGGAACAGGAGTGCAATGCTTTCTCCATGGAAATATTGCTGGGAGAGCAGCTCGTTCCCTGGCCTTGCCCATCGCTCCCAGGGTGAGCTGAGAACCAAACCCAAGATGAATTCTCTCCAGTAATTTTCCTTTTGCCCATTACCTCGTGCTCAGTACACCACAAGTGCACATTTCTGCGTGGCTCAGAGATAAAGAATTGTTTGGATGTTTATTAAACAACAGAGTTGAATGAAATCAGTCCCATTATGTTGTCTGGAGGATGGAAGTTAATTGGAAGACACAATGATTTACTCCAGTTTGAAATACCAAGTGGGATTTGGAGTAAGTCAATGACAACAAGGATCAGGAGGAGAGTGTGGAAAATGGAATTTTCATTTTAATTCCTGCTGAAGTGCTTTTGTAAATGAGTGTGAGAGGTTCCTCCCAGCTTGCTTTGCTGTTCCACATTGAAATGTTATCCCAGGGCACATTAAACACCAACACTGGACACTGTACAGCAACTTAATTTTCTAAATAAAACACCAGAGGGGAGCCAGACTGGCAACTGGAGGGAATCTCCTGGACACAGAAGATCCAGAAAAAAAACTGCTGGAAAACTGAGGGGCAGGGACACACCATCCCTTGCTGTGCTCCCACAATGGTTTAGGTCATGTCAATCCAAAATGTCACCACTGGCATTTGGGAAAAGCCAGTGTGGCATCCTCAGAGTGTTTCCACCTCTGCCTGCTGTGCCTGTGTTAATTTCTGATGCTGAGGGGGATTTTTTTCTGAAGAAGAGGCACATCTGCAGCAAATTTTATCCCCTAGAATTAAGACAAATAGTAGGAAAGGCTCCAAATGCTGCCAGCAGCAATGGAATGGCTGCACAATAGCCCACAGAGCCCAGTGAAGATCTCACAGAGCTGAAGGGGGATTTATACTGCACATGGCAGAGATGGGAATGGGGCCATTACCAGCTCCTGGCAGGGAGGGAGGGGAAATGGGGCTTTTCCCACCCAAATGCCTCGGAGGGGAGTGCCAGGAGCCTGCAATGCCAAAGTCAGGCACCAGCAGATGGTGTGGGGGCATCTCCACAAGGGCAGGGGCTCCAGAAATTGGAAGTGTTGTTGGGGAATGTAGGAAAAGAGATGCTGTTTATTTTCAGTGTCCTAAGAGCGTTCCCTGCGGGGGAAATGGCAATGACAAGAGTAGGAGAACAATAAATTATTAAAACCTTTATGAATACAGCATATTATCTGTCCATGTGCCTTCAGGCATTTTCTGTTCCCTTTTCACTTTTAAAGCAATTAATCTTGCAACTGCTCATCATTTTCAGAGCCAGTCTTACAACTCTGGAGAATGTGTGATAATTGGAGAAACTGGAGTGAGCGAGTGGTAGAGGAGCTGAGGATTCACTCTTCCCACCAATGGGGGCTTGCAGGATGGGACCATCCTCAGAGGGATATTGTCTGGGGTATTCTATTGGAAATTGCAAGTACCCATGCTGAGACTCTCATCCCTTTCTTGGAGACCTGCTCCTGGCTGTTAGAAAATGCATTTTCTGTGTCAGTCTGTTCTTCCTTATATTAATCCCATTACTCTCAGCTCTCCCATCTATGTCACCCCTGAATCACTTCTTTCTTGCTTGCAGCCCTAGTCTACGTCCTAAGTGCCAAACAGAAAATTGTGCTGCTTTTTTCTTTCGTGTCAAAATACTCTAAAAATAAAAATCTTTGTTTACTTCTAGGCTTGACAGTAGTGTTTCACTTCACATGAAACCATTTGGGCCCCTATAAATCATAAAAAGAGTTCAGGTCTTCATAGCCTTCCCACTTATATGTCTCCCAGTAGGAAACATGGACTAGGATGCTGCCTTAGAGGCCTGTCCAGGGACATCACAGACAGAGGCTGGAGTTGGGGGAATGCTCTTCTCCATCTCTCTGCCCACATCAGGACAATTTTGTAGGAGTAATGAAAGAAAAAAAGAGAAGGGTTCTTCATTTTTTTCACTGTTCTGAGTGAATGTTCTGCACTATCAGCTCGAGCTGTTCCCAGCATCACACTAGTGATTACTTAAGTGCTTCACACTCGGCTGAACAGCTCGGTCAGGATATCATAGAGCCCTGAACCATGTCAAGATGCAAGACTTGTTGCTATGGCAGGGAAGAAGTGGTTCAAGTTTAAGCAGTGGTGCATGAATTTTGAGGACCCTCAGATTGTCCCAGTGGGCTACAGCTTGGGGTTGAAGGTATCCTGTGGGTCTGCAGGGGCAGGATGATGCAGCCACTGAGGTCGCCAGTAAAACAAGGCTTCACCAGTTGCTCCAGCAATCCCTCCACCCAGATTCTGCAGCACTTTTGCCTGGGAAGAATAATTTGGCTTGAATTTGTAAATAGTCTTGATTTTGGCAAATTTATCCTTACTGAGAAAGCTTCTCCTGGCTCCAGCACAGCTTCTACAAGCTGGACTGCTCCAAATGCTATCATGGGGAGCTGCAAATCACCCTCTGAGCAGCGTGGAAGGAGAGCCCCGTGTCTTGAATGGGGCTTCTCACCACGGGGAGGTTGGAGCCAAATCACTTGGAGAGCTCAGAAGATCTGTTCAGTTGGAAGGGTGATTACATCCAGCTCTGAAAGGAAACTCAGAAGGGGATGATGTGGAGCTGCCAAGAAGAGCACTGGCCCCAGGGCTGTGCCAGCTCTGGGGTGGCAGCAGGGCCAGGGCAGTGCCCTTGTCCCCTGTGCTGGCCCTGCTGGGGCACCTCCAGTGCTGGGGAGCCCTGGAGGGGCTGGAGCGGGTCCAGGGAAGGGAACAGAGCTGGGAGAGGGCTGGAGAATTCCTGAGGGAGCTGGGAGGGCTCAGCCTGGAGAAAAGGAGGCTCAGGGGGGCCCTTGTGGCTCTGCACAACTCCCTGCCAGGAGGGGACACCGGGGGGATTTGGGATCTGGGAACAGGGAACAGGGACAGGAGCAGAGGGAACGGCCTCAGGGTGGGCCAGGGCAAGCTCAGGGTGGATATTGGGGAAATTAGGAAAAGAGTTGTCCATCCCTGGCACAGACTGCCCAGGGCAGTGGTCCCCATCCCTCGGGGGATTTAAAAGCCATGCGGATGTGGCACCTGGGGACATGGCTTTGTGGTGGCCCTGGCAGTCCTGGGGTAGAAGTTAGACTTGATTGTCTTGGAGTGGTTTTCAGACCTAAATGAGTCTGTTGTTCTATGGTTTGCGACAGGAGCACATCCTGGGAAACCCCAGCAACTGGGACATGTTCTTCAGGAACTCCACAGTTCTTTTAGGAAAAGGACTTGCTGCATGGAGAGGTCTCTGGGAGGGAGGAGCGGTGGTGTTGGTAGCAGTGCCTACACAGCAGCAGGGTGGTGGCAGCGGGGTTTGCAGAGCAGCCAGGAGATGGAGCCCACATACAAGACACCATAGGCTCTAACCTCCTGCCGTGGGCAGAGACACCTTCCACTATCCCAGGGTGCTCCAAGACCCATCCAACCTGGCCTTGGACACTGCCAGGGATCCAGGGGCAGCCACAGCAAATCTGGGCAACCTGTGTCAGGGCCTTAGACCCTCATAGGGAGGAATTCCTGCCCAATATCCCATGCCCTCTGGCAGTGGGAAGCCATTCCCCCTCGTCCTGTGCCTTCATCCCTTGTCCAAAATCCCTCTCCAACTTTCTTGTAAACCCCCTTTTAGGCAGGTAGCCTGATCTCACCTCTACCACTCCATGTTGAATGCAGACTTTCAGCCTGGTGTTGGGGTGCTCTGGTGAGGGGCAGCTCTGGACGTCCCCACATTAGGGGTTTTGCAGGATGGCTCATCCCTCCTCTCCATCTTCTCAAGGGCAAAAGCCACCAATGGCCTTTTCCTGTTGGTCTTAAAACTCCTGACTGTCACATGCATCCAGTCACCCAAATGCAGCCCCCTTGCACACGCTGGGTCATGGGTGAGCTCAGCTCACACATGAAGGGACACATGTGCAGCTCTTGTGACAAAATAGAGGGTCCTCTGCTGTGTGGTCACATCCCCCATTTGTGACAAGCGGGCTGGCTTTGGGACAGACCTTGTCACAAAGCCAGTGGAAAAAAGGGGAACAACCATTCCTCAGAGTCCACATGTGGTTTGCAGCCTCAGCCTGCAGAGTTTGTGGTCCAGCATGGCTGGAATGTTCCTTGCTGCTGTCACCTCCATAAAGCACACCCAGGGTTGCATTTGCCTGATTTTTCTGTGCCTCTGCTTTGCAGAAGCACAGCCTGGCTCTCACACAAACCAATTTCCTCCTCCTCCTTGAGAGGAATGAGGGATTTGTCATTACAAACAAGTTGTGGGTCTGCTGGTAGATAAGACTAGCACTGAGAGATGAAAGAAACAATGGGAAGGATTCCACTGATTGATGAATAGAAAAAAAGATATTTGCCTTTACAAACAAACTGTAGTTTGCTGATAAATGAAATTGGATATTGAAAGATGAAAGCAATAATGGGGAAAAAACATGAATTCCATAAGAATTAAAAATTAAAAGGGAGGGTTATACATTATAGGGGAATCTTAGGGCCCCCTGCTCATAATGCCCCTTTGTAAGGCTTCACAAAGGCCTCCTTGGTTCATCTGCAGGCTGCTCCGAAAGGTTGCCAAGGGTGTTGCAAACAATAAGGGGCCTGTGTTTGTAAGGCGGCTGCAGTCATAAATGCTTGTTTTTGTGACCTGCAAATGAAAATAGCTCCTTCTTTCCCAGCAGATCTTCTGCTGTGTCTTCAAGTCACCTCTGAGGGCTGGAGCAGTGTGGTGGCCATGGGACTGCTGGGGGGAGCAAGCTCTCTCTCTTTGCTGACATCCTTCCAGCTGAGTCCTGTCATGAGCTTGTGCAATCCAAGAGGCTCAAAGAACACTTGGCATCACCTGGAAATGCTCTTCATTATGTAATTTTGTCAAGTGATTTAGCAAGCTGGATGGATCCCAGCTGGACTCTTTGGGATGTGGGTCTTCCCTAACCATGCCACCAAACCAGGCTTTTAATGCCAGGAGACATCTCAGTGAAAGGATCTTGGAGAGTGCTTGAATACATCTCCCAGCTGAGGTCAGGGCTGCACAGGCACAGGGCAGACTGCATTTCTGCTTCAAAAATCATTAATTCACCGAGCGGTGGAAAATCAGTGCCACCAAAAGAATTTGGGGTGTCCAAGGTTCTGCAGTACAGGGAGGTGTCAAAAAGGCCTTGCAAGGAGTAGATTTACTGTGCAAACAAATTTTAATTATATAAAATAAATGAGATATTAACGATGGAATTCTTTCCTGTGGGGGTGGTGAGGCACTGCACAGGGTGCCCAGAGAAGTTGTGGCTGCCCCTGGATCTCTGGCTGTTTCCAAGGCCAGGCTGGATGGGGCTTGGATCACTCTAAGACAGTGGAAGGTGTCCAACGGCTTAGGGCAGCATACACACAGGTCAGAGCACCCCAGGGGTGAGGCTCTCAAGACTCATGATCCATGCAATCCCATGGCTCCAACTCATGTGAAGTGTCCACCACTGTCTCCTAAGCGGAGTTGGAGTTCATGTAACAGATCTCAGTCCTGGATAACAGAGGCTAAAACAAGTTAATTATGTCAATGTCTACAAAGACAGTTTTTTCCCTGAGAGTGCCTTGCTCCTGAGTCACCCTCATCCACCCTCCTGCCTTGCCTCTTTATCAGCCATCAGCAATTCCTAGGCAGACAGGTGACTCCTATAGGATGACCTCCCACGAGGCAAATCCTCTAAAAACAGACAGTGGAGCATTTAGCCACCATCTTCACAGCAATTCTCATCCAAACACAAGAACCAGTTACCCCCTCTAAGCCTTTTTAATCCTTTTCCTCTAATATAAGATACCAGGCTGAGGAAAGTAACACCAGCAGTTCCAATTCTTGGATGAGGGGTTTCAGAAGTTTCTGCAGCTTTTCTAGCCATCAGCCAGGAGTTCGTCACGCTCTGTGAGACTGGGCATAAGAAAGTGAAGATATTTTCACAGCAGGAAAAAGAATATAGAAATGAGAATTATATATTAACATCCCTCACAAAACAGCTTTAAAAGAATTTAAGGGCCCTGAGTAACCTGATCTAGTGAGTGGCATCCCTGCCCAGGGCAGAGGTTTGAAACTAGGTGATCTTAAAGACCCATTCCATCATTTTATGAAGTAACCCTTCTCCAGGGCAGGGGACTCCCTAAAATGCTTTCAGAAAGCACAGATTGCAGCATGGTACAAATAGGCAAATTAGGGAGTTCAGGGTGTTAGAGCTGTGGTAAATTATGCTGAAAATCAGTTTGCCTCTGGACATTTGCTGTAAAATACTTCCTCTTCACCTTTATTCTGACATTTTTTTAAGACAATGTAAAAATGTTCATATTGAACAATGCTGTTCTGTTTATTTCAGTAACAACAATTGAGCTTGGAGGCATTTCCTGGAGAAAGCCTTTTGGTGAGGAGCTTTCATGTTTTAACTGCTCATTAATCCTCCTGTGAACATCCTGGTTTGACACCATGAATATTGAGGCTGCTACACGATCACTGTTGAGACTATAATATGATCACTTAATGGTAGGTTATTTCTTAGCACTTTATTATTGCAAGGTGCTTGTTGTGTGTCGTTAAAATTACTCCTGAATGAAAAATTCCCATTCTTTACCCCTGGTTCTCACTCATAATTCTTCTCATCACAAGGTGAGTTATTTTCCCCTCTTTCTCCTCACTTTTTACCTTGAGTTCTGTGTGCAGGTGAATCACCTCTTTCTTGCTATATTGCCCCAAAGTTAATCCATTAATTTCTAAGCAAAGAGAGAGTAAAAGAATAATAAAAGATAAGGCTTCTATCCAATGTTATGTCTAAAACACACAAACCCCTGCCCCTGGGGTGTGTCTTGTTGTGGAAGAGTCCACTCTGTTTTCAGTCTGCATTCTCAAACACAGCAGCACCCAGTTTTGTGTGCTCAGGGTAGATCTTTTCAGCAGAGTCTGCACAAGACAGTTCCGCTCTTTCTAAACCAGCATTTCTTGTTTTGGCAGGTGTCTCATCATCTCCCAATAGTTGTGAAACTGCACGTGCAGTGCTGAATTGATGGTGGTTTTTTCCCCATTCCTTTGTCTCCCACCTTTCCTCCTCAGACTGCAGTTAAGTTGCAGTTAAGTTGCATGAAACTATTAATCCTGATTTAGTGCTCAGAGGTGCTGACTAGTCATGTATCTTCAAGCCCCAAATATTTATCCAAGTTAGTGTGATATATGTTATAATTCGTGTTTATATAAGAAGGTTGTATGAAATAAAATAAAATAAAATAAAAAGAACCTCTTAAACCAAGCACCCGGGGCCATAGACAACGACCGTAATTAGCATATCAACAGACCTAGCCCGGTGATCTCCACAAGGACGGGAAGAGATCACCATCATCATCATCATCATCATCATCATCATCATCATCATCATCATCATCATCATCATCGGACAGAAAGAGATCACCGATAAAATACCTGCCAAAGGACCCATCACCTCCGATGGCTCCCATTAGCGAGAAGACAGCACTTCATTACACATCAATAGGAGCAGACACAGCCTTCATCAGCATGCAGGAAGGACTTTTATCCAGGGCAGCACCAGAAAAGGTTTTAATTTAAATATGAGAAATTGCTGCAGAAACAAAGGAAACTCTCGCCTCAGGCCCGGAAAAACTGTATGAAGTTGGACTGTCCGAAATAGCAGGGTGTGAACACAGGGGGGTCTGATGCAATAGAGGTCAGATCAGCGTGTGTGTCCACCCAGCGGCGACCCCGGGCTCGGCGCTGTCGTGTTTTCGCTTGTGGCTTCCCAAGACCGTATTTTCGGTCGCAAAAATAAAAATTGCTGTTTTGCTATTTAATTCGACTTGATTTGGTTATTATCTATAACAGTAGTTTGAGCTGCTTGGTGGAAGGGGAGAGGGTTGGAAGGGGAGATTTCTTCCCACTTCAGTTTTTCTGTGATTCCACAGTTCTGCTTTCTTCATCCATAAGAATTCACTCCTGTATTTTGTGTGTTCTCTGTATGTCCATCCCCCTCTTTTAGGCATTTCCTACTCTCCAGTGCTATCCATGCAACCTCTAGCAAAATACGTGCTTCAACACTGCTATTATCCTGGGCTCTATTATCCCAATCATACTTTGGCCAACTATTTTTGAGATGTTTGGAGAACTAGTTTCAATCAGTAACTCTTAACTGGTTTGGCCTGTCATGACAGAAAGAAGCAAAAAAGATATAATCTAAAACCTAAGTTCCTTGTGTGCTGTTTCAAAAGGCCACAGACCAGCCCCTGGGGAAGTTCCCCTCTTCTTCAGCAGGAGGCACCAGTTTAACTACACATCCATCCCCTTCCACAGAAGTCAGCCAGTCATTCTCTTAATGATGAGTCCATGTATAAAAGTTTGGATAAAGTGTAGTTTCATAAGCTCTCTATAAATGTGAGGCTCTGTATCCCAGAGATTCCATGGCTAAGGAAACTAATTTAGCCCAAAGTGGTTGGACAACAGGGTTTGCATATGTTCTGTCAACACAGTTCCCAGCCAGTTATTAAGTTGATTTAAACCAGCATAACTTCACCCAGGGAAGCCAGCAGCCTGTCCAGGTCACTCTTAGTACTGAATGCTGCTGCTCCAGTACTAATTTTACTTATAGAATCATAGAATGCTTTGAATTGGAAGGGCCCCTAAAGACCATCTCATTCCACCTCCTGCCATGGGCAGGGTCACCTTCCACTAGACCACGTTGCTTCAAGCCCCATCAAACCTGGCCTTGCACACTTCCAGGGATGAGGCAGCGAAAGCTTCTGTGGGCAATTTCTTCCTAATATCCCATCTAACCTGCTCTATGGCAGTAGGAATCTGTTCCCCTTTTTCTGTCACTCCAGGCCATTGTTCAAAGTCCCACTCCATCTCTCTTGGAGCCCCTTAATTCACAGAATATCTGGAATTGGTCATGTTGGAAGTAACTACAGTGGATCATCTGGTCCAACTTCCCTGCTCTAAAGGGGTCATTCTAGAGTACATGGCACAGGATTACATCCAGATGGTTCTTCAATATCTCCAGGCATTGGAGGTGCCTTAAAGGTCTCCCTGAACCTTTCTCATCTCCAGTCTGAACAATCCCAACTCTTGCAGCCTGTCTCCAGAGCAGAGGGGGAGTACTATACTATGAAAAAGGAGCAGCTCTCCTCTAGTTGATGGCATTTGACTGGTATGAAGCTGGAGCTCCCTTCAGACAAGCTCTTCCAGAGCTGAGCAGACAATGCTCCAAATCTTAGAGCTTTATGGTACTGGTGTGCTGTGCAGTTTGCAGACATCTTGAGGATGAGATATATGAAATGCAAGACAACATAATGTAACACATAATTCCCATTCCTCAGCCATGAACATATAGCTTTAATGCACTTCTGCTACCACAGCTCTAGTGTAAGTCTGGCTGTGAGCAAGCAAGGTGCAAGAAACTTCAGGGGCATCACCACTGAGGGGTTTGTATGAAAAACAATAAGCTTTGAAAAGCAACATGCTACATGCTACAAATGTTACATTCAGGCATTTCTCTTGTAAATGTCAGGATGAGGGTATTTGTGCTTTCATAGCGTAACAGTCATTATGATTGGAAAAGTGCTCCAAGATCATTGAGTCCAACTGCCAGGGCACTGCCAGGGCCACCACTAAGCCATGTCCCCAAGTCCCACATCCACATATCTTTTAAATCCCTCCAGGGACTGGACACTCTACCACTGTCCTGGGCAGTCTGTGCTAGGGCTGGACAACCCTTTCAATAAAGAAATTCTCCCTCATATCCAACCTGAACCTCCCCTAGCACAGCTTGAGTTCACCTTTTCTTGTGCTGTCATTTGATATTTGGGAGATGAGCCCTACCCCCACCTGGCTACCCCTCCTGTCAGGGAGTTGCAGACAGTGAGAAGGTGCCCCCTGAGCCTCCTTTTGCCCAGTCTGAGCACCCTGAGCTCCCTCAGCTGCTCCACACCAAACATGCTCCAGACTCTTCCCCAACTCTCTTCCTTTTCCTGGACATGGTTTCAAAGTCCAACTTTTTGATGGTTTCTCTTTTCTACAGCATGAAGTTCATGTTTCCAATAGCTCCTTCCAGTCCTGCTTGAGAGCTAACAGGAGAACTGGTAGACCAGCAGCACAGCACAGCACTGAAAGGCCACCAGCCCGAGCTCCATGGAGCTGAGGAGATGAGGAGCTCCGAGGCTGTTTTTGTCAGGAACACTGAGAAGTCAATCATAGAAAGGACTTTGCACTGACCGGCTTTTTAACAGCATGTTTTGTGTACAGCCTCATCAGGTCTTTGTCAGGAGTGGCTCTCCTGAGACATGCTGTCTTGTTAGCTTCAGCCAAGAGGTAGGTGCCCAAGCAACCTCAGTCAGCCCTGCTTCATCCTCTGGCAAGAGGCAGGCATACATTCTAGCAGAGATTTTTGACAGGGAGTCACCAAAACAGCCCTGGAGCCCAAGGTTGGTGTCTCCTACCACTGCTGTTTCCCTGGAGCCAGGGAAGGTGGTTAAGGCTTCAAGCAGCTGAGAAATGGTACTCAGTACCTTCTCCTAGAGAGTGAACACCATTCTGACATCTCTCCCAAGAGCTGGAAGGAAGCAACTTGACATGTGAGCAAGAGGGGAGAGAGAGAGAATCGGTAATGGAACAGCACCCAGCAGAAGTTGGGTACTGTATAGGGTCTCTCTGTGCTACAGCTGGCAACACACCTGCATCCCTGGAGCGGTGCCTGACCTCCCCATAGTCCCTCTGATGGGGCTATGATGCCTATTCTCAGGAAGTCAAAAATGCCACGGGAACAGCAGTACCAAGGGCTGACTGGGAATGAGTTCCCACCCCAGATATGTGAGTCAGCCAGTGCTAGGCTGCGTGTCAAGGGCAGCAATCACGTTTCCTTGTAGCTGCCTTGGTGAGGACTGGGCAGCACTGCTCAACTCCCAACAGAAAGGGCTGAGGCAAGGAAGTGTTGCGCTTCTGCAGCCTCTGCAAATGACTTGGGAAGAGGAGAGGATGGGAAGGCACAAATGCAAGAGCATGTCCTTCCCCTCCTCCTCTTCCTCGTCAGTAAAACTCTCTAAGGGAGGTGAGACCTCCTCAAACATATGCGGCACCATCTGCCTGCCTGTCTGCACCCTCGGGATGGTGTTAGCAGGGTGAGTCTTGCACCCATCATGGAGCTGCCAGGGGTTTTGCTCTACCAAACCACCACGGGCACCAGCTGTTCCCCCAGCCCCGACATCAGAGCAGGGAGTCACTGAGATCAGACACAGCAGAGATGCTTCTCCATGAGAAACGCAGGATGTCTAGTGTGGCCCTGAACGATGTGCAGCCTGTCTTCACAGTTTTGTTTGGGGTTTGGTTTTGAATATATAAAACTGTCTTGCTTCCCTTTTTTCCACCCAAGAACACCCTGAATAATGCCAGCAGCTCTTCTCAGCTCCTTCTCCGAGCTGAATGTGGGGACAGTCACCCTTTTGTGGCCTCCAGCAGTGCCTCTGAATGCCTTTTGTCACTGTCTTGCTGGGCTCTGTGCTGGAAAGAAGGAGGGAGACAGAGCTGTTTATGTAGCACCCAGGCTCTTCCCTGACTGCATCTAACTTGCTATTGTTGGTCAGCAATCTTTCAATTACTTGCTGCACTTGGGACTTTGCTCCATGCTTGAGAAAAAGGCTGATGTAGTTAACATGCTCCTTCCAGAGAGCAGGCTGGGACTTGCTTGCAACACAGCCTTACTTTTTATAAATATTGGGTTTGGGCATGTAGTTGGCTTTTGCCATGCACCAAATTTATTATTCTGTGTTAGTTTTCAAAAAATGTCAGAAATGGCTCGCTGAAATGTTTTTTTCTGTTCCCAAGAGATGCCAGTTACTTTCTTTTGACATTTTCTTTTTCCTTTGCCCTCTTTGTTCTTTATGTAATATTTTGATTTTCATTGTTAAGGTTGTAATATATGTTGTTATAATTCGTGTTTATATTAAAAGATTGTATGAAATAAAATAAAATAAGAAGAACCTCTTAAACTCCAAGCACCCGGGGCCATAGACAACGACCGTAATTAGCATATCAACAGACCTAGCCTGGTGATCTCCACCACAGATAGAAAGAGATCATCGATAAAATACCTGCCAAAGGACCCATCACCTCCGATGGCTCCCATTAGCGAGAAGACAGCACTTCATTACACACCGATATGGAGCAGACACAGCCTTCATCAGTATGCAGGAAGGACCTTTGTCCAGCGCAGCACCAGAAAAGGATTTAATTCAAATATGAGAATTTGCTGCAGAAACAAAGGAAACTCTCGCCTCAGGCCCGGAAAAACTGTATGAAGTTGGACTGTCCGAAATAGCAGGGTGTGAACACAGGGGGGTCTGATGCAATAGAGGTCAGATCAGCGTGTGTGAACACCCAGTGCTGACCCCGGGCTCGGCGCTGTCGTGTTTTCGCTTGTGGCGTCCCAGGACCGTATTTTCGGTCGCAAAAATAAAAATTGCTGTTTTGCTATTTAATTCGACTTGATTTGGTTATTATCTATAACAAGGTGGAGGTTATCTCAAAATATGCCAGGACTTTGGAGGAGTGGTTTTACAGAGACTATGGCTCTGGGCTGGGAGCCACACTTCCTAGGTCTGGCCCTAACTTTAGTACCTGGTCTATATAAATCAACATTTTCCCAAACAGATACTTTGGCTTCACAGTTAACTAACTTAAGGCCATGAAATGTTGCTCTTCACAGTCTACCTATCTTCTCCCTAAAATCAGATGGAGATAAATGGGTCAAATCTTTCCATTAATCTCTTTCAAAACATGACCTCAGAACAGAAAATCCACAAGAAAGAGACAGAGAAGATACACTGCAAGTAACTTGGCCACTGAGATGCTTTTTGCTGAACCTGGATGGATCCAGCAGCCTTCCCGATTCTACATATGACCTTTAATGTCCCTTACAACTTAAAACATTTTGTGATCTTATGAAATACTGTTTATTTTGAATTACAGGGAAAACCAAACCCCAAACTTTTGTAATCACTAGAGTTCTTCCTGGGCCCTGCTCATAACCCAAGTCCACATGAGGTTTTCAGAGTCTCACTGCTGACCATGTCCTCAGCAGCTCTGGAAGAGTGCACTGTTCTTCATTTTTTCTCCCAATTTCTGTGCTTCAATAAAGTTTTATTAATAGTTTTCCCCATCCTAAAAATCTAAAGCAATTGTGCAGATGTAGTTATTATTCTGCTATTCATCATTATTGTGCCTGCAAATCTCTCAGACCTTTGTTCTCAGTAGCACTTGAATTACTATATTTCTGCCCTTATTAAGCACTTTTTCAAAGGACCTGTGACCATCCACATCTAAATAAAGGAAGAAGAGAGATCAAATTAGACCTCTAGTGAACTCTGAATTTATACCTAAATGTGCTAAATAATTGGATTTGTGTTGTCAAACATGCTCATAGCAGGATTTCCAGTTGGGTGGGTAGAAAATAGAGGGTTTCTCTGGCTATTCCTGCCGTTCTGACATTTGTATCAGCTCGGGAACTTGGGTGGAAAAGCTCTTTGGTATGAGGGGGACTTGTACCAGTGTGAGGTCTGGGACAGGATTAAGGGAACAGAAACAAAACAAGGGTGAGTTGTTTGCAGGAAATATGCAGAGGGGAAAAAAAAACCCAAAAAAAACCCCCAAAACCAACCCCCCCCCCCCAAAAAAAACAAAAAAAAACAGTTAAAAAAAAAAAAAAAAAGTCCTTCAAATGACCCAGTGAGTGTTTTGAAGGAAGAGTTGGGGTTATTAGCTTGGAGAAGTCTCCAGAGAGACCTTTGAGCACCTTCCAGTGCCCAAAGGGGTTACCAGAGAGCTGGAGAGAAACCTTGAACAAGGACCTGGAATGACAGAACAAGGGGAATGGCTTCCCACTGCCAGAGGGCAGGTTAGAGTGGATATTCGCAAAAATTCTTCCCTGTGAGGATAGTGAGGCTCTAGTACAGCTTGTCCAGAGAGGCTGTGGCTGCCCCATCTCTGGGAGTGTTCAAGGTCAGGTTGGACAGGGCTTGCAGCAATCTGGTGTAGTGGCCCTACCATGGCAGGGGGTGGAACAAGGTGGTCTTTAAGGTCCCTTTCATCTAAACCATTCTGGGATTTTATGATAAGGCCACGTGGCAGTTTTTACGTGTAGAGTTGCCTCACACACCTCCACAGGCAGCAAACAAACATCTCGAATGAATACAATTTGGTCTGGGCATGATCGCGTTAGGATTCAGACTTCACCCGTGCTGCAGAGGTGAAGCATTCAGAGGTGAAGGAAAGAGGAATTTTGGGGAAAATGGAAGGACCTTCAACAGGACAGGGTGCCAGGTACTGAGGATTTGGGAATATGGGCAGAGGTTGTAATGGGAGGAAACAACAGGTTGGGTGAGGAGTAGAAAAACTGGGAATGCTGGGTTACAAGATAATTGGAGAGAGTTGATTTCAGGCCCTTGGCTAGGGAGTTATTTCTGAAGTTCAGGACTCATGAGATGTGAGCTCATCTCAACAGCAGACAAAAAGCCTGTACAATGCAGTATTATGCTTATGGTTTTATGTGATTTTTGACCTCTGATATCATCATGATTTGATCTATTTTGATAAACATACCATTGAACCAGCTTCTTAGGGAAGATACATTGTTTACATGTCTGCGATACCCAGCTTAGCCATGACTCAGCCATCAGCATGGATGTTCTAACCTTATTAATATCAATGTAAATCTTCTTAATGCAGACATAATTTCACCGCAGAGGCCAATTCATTAATTAGCATGTCCTGCTATCCTGTCATTGGGCATATGAAATGGGTAGTAACTTGGCTTATATACAGAGCAAATATGTGCTGAGTAAATACGGATTCAACTGCACACATAACGACAACAGATGGGGCCATAAATGTTTGGCAGTAAAAGAGAACAGAGGTGAGTGTAACTCCTCATTGCACACCTAATTCAGTACTGGTGGTACTTACTTGTTTGCTTGAAGTCTGCTTGTTGTACTTGCTTGTTTATAGTTGTCTAAAATCAATGTCTATGGAAACGGTTGTTGAATTGCTTGTTTATTTCACATACTGCATAAAGTTGTGTGAGTCAGAATATCATGGATAGAGCATCCTGAGTGGGAAAGGATCCACAAGGATCAGTGAATCCAACTCCTGGCTCCACACAGGACACCCCAACAATCCCACCCTGTGCCTGAGAGCATTGTTCAAATGCTTCTGGAGCTCTGGCAGCCCTGGAGCCACCACAAATCCTGAGCAGCCTGTTCAGTATCCAACCACCCTCTGGGGGAATAATCTCATCCTAATAGTCACCTAAACCTTCCATGACACAGCTTCAGCTGTTCCCTTTGGTTCTGTCCCTGGTATCCAGAGACCAGAGATCAGTCACTGAAGTGTTGCTTTGATGATTTTACATTTTTAGCTGTGATACACAGGGCTCTTCCATCTCAAGGCAATCCCCTCCCTGTGTGAAGTTTGCAAAAACACCATTGTCCTGCTGTGCCTGTTGCCAGGAAAGGGTGTTTTAACCATTCTAGTGCATCTATTATTAAATATTTTTGGTTTTTGAAATAAAAAGAGCTCAGTCAGAACTCTGAGCTAACCTAACTCCTTTCCTTCCAAACAATATTTCATGTCAGCAAGTTGCCTGTGAATAAAAACCAACCAACTAAACAAAAACCCAAAAACCCAAAAACCAACTAACTAACCAACCAACCAACCAACCAAAACCCCAAGCAAAACCAAAACAAAATCCAAAAACCAATGGAAAACCCAAAGCAAACAAAGAACACTTCCAAAAACAACAACAATAAAAAACCCAAACAAAAACAAAACAAAACAAACCCCAAAAAAACCAAACCCAAACCAAAACAACAGCAGCAACAAAAAAAACCCAAAATATTTTTTTAACATTTTCTGCATGTCAAAATGAAACAGATTAAAGTTAATATAACAATAATTGTCTCTTGCAGCTAACATTTGATGCAGACAGTGCCAGGGAGGGCAGTGAGATCACTGACAAGATTAGGAAAGGATTTCTTCTCTTCTACAATACTCACAGATGTTACATTTCTCCCAAGCATTTGAGATTTGCCACAGGCAGCTGAAGAATGCTCTGTTATCTGGGCTGTTGGTTTATTGTTATGTCAGAACTCTTCCTTTTTTCATTCACTGGATGATCCTTCTTAACTCTTTTGTTAAGTGATTTAAAGTTTGCCTGATAAAAACCATCAACCACTGCACAGATCTAATAATTCCAGTTATCTGTAAAAAACCTTTTGACTCCTCAGCTGCAAAAACCTTTTGAATTGCTAATTTCCCAGGTTGCCCAGGAAAGTTGTGGCTGCCTTGTCCCCAGAAGTGTTCAAGGCTAGGTTGGACAGGACTTGGAGGAATCTGCTCTACAAGGTGGTGTCCCTGCCCATGGCAGGGGGTTAGAATGAGACAAGCTTTGAGATTCCTTCCAACCCAAACCATTTTGTGATTCTGTGATTCTATGATTTTATGACTTTTAAGGAATTACTGTTGGGAAAAGGGTGGGGAGAAATCTAAGGATGGAGGGCACCTCGTGCTTTATCTGCCCAGCTGGATAAAAACACACATAAACTGCTGAGCACAGAAGCAGTTTGCTAAATCTGACACAAATGAAGAGAAATTCAACTGCTATCTAGGATGGGAACAATTTCTCCAAGTTTCTTTGCACCCTTACCCAATGTTTTTACTTTTTGCCTTTTGTGCAACAGTGAGCTATGTTTGGCAAGAAAGGGGGGAGCAGATGTGAAAATAAGTATAAGTACTGTTATCACTGATAACTGCAAGTGAAAACAAACAGATGCAGGGAAAGACAAAGTAGAGGATGGGTTAGGGTAATATTTGACAGTAGATGCCAACCCCAGCCCTGAGGTGGCTGTATCTGGCTAATCCATGCAGTGTTTTAGAGCCATGCCAGAAATGCTTCCACTGGTTGGAACCTTTCGGCATCACTTGATGGGAGCAACTTGTCCTGGCAGCACCTGTGGCACTGTGCTGGTTTTGGGTGACAAGGCTTTGATACGAGAGTGGCTCCTGTGAGGAGGTGCTGCAGCTTCCCCCCGTGTCTGATGGAGCCTGCAGCTCAAGGACACCCCATGCCAGAGCATGAGGATGCCTGAAGGAGGCTGTGACCCCATGGGAAGCCCACGCTGGAGCAGAGGGAGAGTGTGAGAAGTCCAACTCCTGAGGAGGAAGGAGCAACAGAGACAATTTGTGAGGAACTCACCACAGCCCCTTTCCCTGTTCCCCTGGACCACTTGGAAGGAGGAGGCAGAGAATCATGAGGGAAATTGAACTTGGGAAGAAAAGAGGGGTGGGGGAAAAGTGATTTAAGATTTGGGTTTATTTCCCATTGCCCTACTCTGATTTGATTGGTAATAAATTAAGCTGATTTCCTCAACCTTTTTTGCCCATGACAGTAACTGGTGACTGATCTCTCCATACCCTTATCCCAACAGTGAGCTTTTAATTGTATTTTCTTTCCCTGCCTAGCTGAGGAGGGGAGTGAGAGCAGTTTCAGCAGGCCCCCAGTGTCCAGCCAGGGTCGCCTCACCACAGTGACAATCCAGAGAGCAGTGTCATGCATTGCCTGTATCCTGAACTGACTGACTCTCAGACCTGGACTGGCTTTTCTGGCAGCACCTTGGGAAATGACTAGGTATCTGAATCCACAGATCCAGGGCATGCTGCCAGTCTGTCTATGTCCCAGGAATATAGATGTATGTAGAAATAGCCTCTCTCTGCCTCCATTTCTGCATCGCCTACAAGGGATTTGCAACCTATTTCTCATCACTTACACCTTTTGGTTTTATGTTGCCTTTGAATACCAGGTCAGCCCAGCCCAGCAGTGTTAAACTAAACTCAAGATTTCATCCTCCTTCTTGAGGCTTCAAGCAGAAAAGGCAAAATCTCTGAGCAACGGTTTTGCTGGAGATAATTTACAAGAAAAAACCAACCACTCTTTAGAATGTTTTCTTTCCTATCTGCTCAACACCCTTCGTTATACCAGTAACACACAGAGAAATAAATCACTAAGGCTCCCACTGAGAACCTTCCTCAGACAGATAACTAATATTTGAATTTCTAAACAGAAATTAACTATTTAGATATGGCTATTGGCTATTTCCACCCAGCCTGCAGTGTGTCTACGCATTGCTGTACCTAAACTCTGGTCATCCTTTTGGAGAGAAAAATGAGAATATTATATTTTTCCTTTTTTTTTCCTTTTAATAATAAATTCTCAGCTGTTGACATCTTCCCTCACTCAAAACAATTTGTGTAAGTCTGGACACAATCATATTGCTGGAGACAGACCAAAGGTAACAGAACTCCAAACACTGCCAACTTTCTCACACGTTTTTCACTCTGTTAAAAATTAAAGGTCTAAAATTTTCACTCTCCCTGCTGCAAAGGACATTCTTACTGTATGTCCAGTAGAGTTTGCTGCCTTGCCCACAAATGCAGCAGATGATGACTTCTAACTTCTTTCTTCTTCCTTGCTCAGGCCTTTGCTGTTACAAATTAGGGCCCAGAAATCCTTAGAGATCATTAGCTTGTTTTCCAGGGTAGGGATCCATTTTTCAGAGCCTCTTTTTTTTTGCTTACACAATTAGAATTATAAAATCACAGAGTGGTTTGAGTTGGATCTTAAACCTCTTCCTATTTCACCCCTGCCATGGGCGGGGACAGGTTTCACCATCTGAGGTTGCTCCAGCCCCAGTGTCCAACCTGGCCTGGGCACTGCCAGGGGTCCAGGGGCAGCCACAGCTGCTGTGGGCACCCTGTGCCAGGGCCTTATACCCTCACAGAGAATAATCTCTTCCCATATTTCTTCCTAGGTTGCTCAGAGCCCCACTCAGCCTCGCCTTGAACACTTCCCTCCCCTTCAGCCTTCAGCCTGAGGTCTCCCCACGCCTCAGGCCCACACTCAGTGTCTGGGGGGTGGCTGAGGGGCATTCCCGAGGTAGGGGGGTCATAACTCCACCTCTGAGGGGACCTTTTCGGGCTCAGCTGGGGTACGGTGACACCTGGGATGCTGGTGGGACAGACCCCCGGGGAGCCAATCCCTCCCCATCGTCCATAGGGGGCTGCTCCAGCCCAGGCCCGTCCCCTGTGCTGGCACTGCTGGCGCACCTCCAGTGCTGGGGACAGGCCCGAGGCCTGCAATTCAGGATGGGCATTAAGGGGCTGCCGCATGCCCAGGGAAAGGAATTTTAAATCGACTTATTTCCCGGGAAATGCCATTTCACGGTTTGGGAATTGCTGTGTGTTTTAATCTCTGCTTGTTAAACGTGCTGAGATGAGAAACTCACCCTTAAGTGAAGAGCGCTGCAGTTGTATGATCTAACCAAGAACTGCTTCCATTCTTTCTAAACTAGGGATTGCAATTAGTGGGCCAATCCCGTGACTCCGTGATTCCCGATCCGCCCCCTCCCTGCCGCCATGGCCGCGGCGGTGACGTCACTGGCCCCGCCTCCCCAGCTCCCCCCCCACTCGCGGCCACCGTAGCGGGATCGGCGGAGGCCCCGCGGCGGCCCATGGTCCGCGTTGTGCCGCCGCCCCCCGCCCGCCGCGCTCCGAGCCGGCAGCGGCCGCAGATGGCGCGGCGGGGACCGGGAAGGCGGGGCGGGAGGTCACCGGCACCGCCGCCGCCGCTGCTGGCGCTGCTGCTGCTGTTGGTGCTGGGCCCCGCCGCCGCCGCCGGCGAGGAAGTGGCGGTGTCCAAGGAATGCGACAAGCCGTGCGCCAACGGCGGGCGGTGCCAGCCGGGCACCGGGCAGTGCGAGTGCCAGCCTGGCTGGGTGGGCGACCAGTGCCAGCACTGCGGGGGGCGCTTCAGGTGAGACCCCGCGGGGCGGGGGGGCGGGGACATGCCTTGGGGTGGGGGACGGGGCGCGGGGACGTGCGGGGTCGGTGTGGAGGCGCTGGTTCGGGGCTGGTTCGCCGTTCGGGACTGGTTCAGGAGTGAGAGGTTAAGTTTGGGTTACGGGAATGAAAGGCTGGTTCGAGGATGCGGGGCTGGTTTGAGTGAGGAGTTAGTTTGGACCATGGGGATCGGGCTGGTTTGGGGTACGGAGGGGAGAGTGTGGCAGCCACATCAGGGATGGGAGTGAGGGACAGGGCAAGGGAGGAAGGAGGGGACGCAGCAGTGGCTCGGTGGCCCGGGTCAGGTTGCCCGAAGGAGCACTTGAGGGAAATAGGGAGGTGGGTACGAGAAGCAGGCTTGGACACTCCGGCGGGGTGAGGGGTTGAGGGGGTCCGGGGATGATGAGTGAGGGCAGCAGGGTCGTGGTGCGAGGGGAAGGGCCGGCTGACAGTAAAGGTGAGGGGCGGGACCAGGTGAGGTTAAGGGTGATCGACAGATGGAAGTGACACTAAAGGTGAGTGGCAGGTCAAAGGGATGGTGAGGGACACTCAGGTAATGATAAAGGTGAGACGCAGGTCCAGGTGATGATGATAAAGGCGAGGGGCAGTGACAGTAAGGATGGCGGTGTTAGGGCAGGATAGGAGCGTGTTGCGGGGACAGCAGGGGCTGGGTCTCTGTGCAGTGAGAGGGTGAGAGTGGCGCTGGTTCAGGGGGATTTGAGTGTAAAGGAAAGGGCAGGGGGACAAAGGGATTTGGGTGTAGAGAGAGAAGTGGGTGTGTGGAAACAGGCTTGAGGGGTGATGGCAGCATGGGTGTGATGATGGGGTGACAGTGTGGAAGGCTGGGTGTGGAGGTCCACAGAGTGGCTGGGGCTTCCTGGGAGAGGTCTGGGAGCAGTGGGATGTGGATGTTGAGTGCCCCAGTTGGTGAGTACGGGATGTTTGTCATGCAGAGAGGCACCCCTTGCGGGGCTGAATTTTTGGTGTTCGTTGGCTGGGGTTGCAGAGGTGTAACTGGTGATCAGTTGACGATCAGCCCCTCTGAGGGGCTGTGTATGAGCAGGGATGTGCTTGTAGGGCACTGGATTAGTGGGGATGTAGGTGTGATGGATTGCAGAGCCACGGAAATGGTGAGTTTAAGTTTTAGTAGGTCTAGTCAGAAAGTAAGGCTGGAGGGAAGAGGTAGGGGGGTATTTTTTTGGCAGCAAGGTTAGGTTTGGGGGCTATATAAATGGAAGTCTAAGGATGGTGGGTGAATGGGAGTGGCTGTGTGTGTGGATGTGGCTGGAGTTGGAAGCAAGATGGGAGCAGTGAGGAGCAGGACAGAGGAGGGCCAGTTCCTGGGCGAGGAGAAGGACTAATCTGGAGATGGGACTAGATCAGACTGAGAACAGGTTGGAGACGAAGGGCATGAAGGTGAGTGTTAGGGCTGGGTGGAGACTTTAGAGGTGTTTGAGCGGGGAGTGTTTAAGTAAGCTCCTCTTGGCAGATCAGCAGGTGCTGGTTTTGGTTAAAGGTTATTTCAGGAGAGAGCAGGGGAGAGAAGCAATATCCTTATAGGAGTAGTTGGCATTTGGGAGGCTCATCTTCTGGAACTGTAATGCTGCTGGCTCTTGGTGGGGAGGACAGTGGGAATAGCACATGGTGGAAGAAAGCTCCTGGGCTTGTGGGGAGACAAGACTGGGCAGTGGGAGGGGATTGAACAGAACAGTGAGTATTGGGAGAGTCCTGCTGCTTCAAAGTGTTTTTTTTTTTTTTTTAAGAAAAAAAGGCTAAAGGAGGTCTCTGGGTGGGGGGCTGGAACCCTCTGACTCTGCACTGGTCCAGACCATGTGCTAATGGCCGTGTGTGGGAATGGGGGGTGTCTGCACAGGACACTGATTTTTGGACACTATGATGATGGAAAGTGCATTTCTGCAGTGCTGGGGCCAGTTATTTTAGTGTTGGGTTGTGTGTCTGAAGTATATCCCACTGGATGAGAAAATGGAAATCATGCAAATGGACTGGGGATGCTCCCTGGCTTCTCTGTTATGGCAAGGGTTTCTGTGAGATGGTTACCTGCCTTGGATTTGTCAGCTGTGGCAGTGAAAGAGCCAGTGTGTGTGTGTCTGCATATGTTAGGTGAATTCCCTGTCAGGGCTGATTCCTGGAAAAGAAGGAAATGAGAAAAGGATGGTTGTCCTAGGCAGTGACTGCTTTTTTGGGGAGCTACTGAAAGTACCAGGCACCCTTTGATGACATTCCTTATGGATTTGGGAGGAGGGTAACTGTCTGTATAACCTGAACTCATGGAAGAAAAAGACTTTAATTTTTTATACTTATTGACAGTCTGTAATGAGTATGTGTTGCAAACAGTTTGAAAGGGGTTTTGTTTGGAAACAATTCCAGACTAGGCAAACTCTGGATATCCAAACCTGCCTTTTTAATGTCTTTTTGCCACTGCCATGATAAGCATTTTCTTTTAGTTAGGAGAGAGCTTTAAGGAATAACCTCATACCTGTTAGTTTCTTGGAGAAACTTGGGATATTTGTCATTTTAAGGGGACTGGATTTGAGAGGCTTCTTTTCTGTATGGTAATCCCAATTAAAAAAAAGAATTGGTATATAGTCACTGCTAATAGAACCTCAATTTTTTTATCCTCTTACCTGTTTCGATAAAACTTCTTTTTTCTCGCTTATAATTTTCATCTAAAATTTTGCCTGAAAATATAATGTATGATTTTCTCTGTAGATGGTTTATTTGTCTATTTATTGGTTTATTAAGGAATTGAAGTTTCTAGTAATGTTTTTAAACTTGGAGCTCTGAGAAGTGCAAATAAGCCGTGTTCAGAGTTTTGCAGTCATGTGTCTTTCATATGCCTTGAGTTTTCTCTGTCTCCTGTCAGAATTGGCTCTGCAGGAGGTTTTTTTTGGGTCATGGTAGTCAAGAGTTTGGCTTTAAAGGACTTAATGTGTTATTAGATGCTGTAGGTACAAATGGGAGGTAGAAGAACAGGTGAAAATTATTTTCCAAGTGCAGCATATCTGCTGGACTGAGAGATGTAACTAAATTTGGCATGTTAATCATCCTATCTTATCTAGATGTATATGATGACTATATTTGTGGCCTTGACTGTTTTCATTTACATTGTAAAGATACACCTTCTGCTTCACTAATGTAATAATCTCTCACATCTTCTTGCGTTCACAGTGAAGGATGAACATTGTAGCATCGAGTTGCAGTCTGCTAATATTCTGTTTCCCTTTTTCCTGGGAAATCTTCTTTTCAGACTGCAGTTAGATGTATGAGTAACAACTTGAGGTCGGTGGTGGTCTTTAGGGGTAGCAGGCTGATTTAGGAAGGACTTCAAGTGACTGTTTTTAAGGCGTGGAACCAGCCACTTTAGTCGTTCAAAAGTAAACATCTTGGTGTTAATGGAAGCTGAAATAGAAAACACAAAATGTGCCTGATGTACTTGTGTCTTCTGTTTCAGTACAAACCTCTTGAGGGCTCTGGACTGGCTGTTGGGGGCTTCGAGGTGCTATGATATGGGCAGGAGAGGAGCTGCTGCTGGGAGGGATGAAAAATTTCCCAGTCACAGAGCTGCAGCAGCATCCTGAGATAACATTTGGAGCAGTGGGAGCTTGGGAGCTCCAAACTTGAGAGTGAAATTGGCAGCGTTGATTATTGTACAATCAAAAAGATGCTGCACAGTTGGTTAACAGACTCTTCAGAGCATTATCTGCAGCTCAGTGACACAACCTCTTGTCCTGCCTAAACTGAGTTGTCAGGCAACTGCCTAATTAGCAGATGGAATTAAGGTTGGAAAAGCCCTCTAAGGTCATGGAGTCCAACTGCCCCCAGCACTGCCAAGATCACCACTGACCACATCCATATGTTTTTGAACACTTCCAGGGATGGGAACTCAGCCACTTTCCTGGGCAGTCTGTTCCAGTGCCTGACCAACCTTTCCATGAAGACATTTTCTCCAATATCCAGTCTAACCCTCCAGCACAAGTGCAACTTGAGGCCATTTCCTTTTGGTCCTGTTTCTTTTCCCTGGGAGTAGAACCTGACTCCCCCTGGCTGCACCCTTCTGTCAGGGAGTTTTAGAGTAAGAATGAGCTCTTCTCATTATAACCCTCTGAGTTTTTCCAGGCTGACTGCCCCTAGCTCTCTCAGCTGCTTCTCACCATACAAGGCAGGTAACACACAGGGCAAGAAATGATCTCTGGTTCACGTGGATTTATTGTCCTGAGATTGTAAAGGGTTGGATTAACAAATTCAGGGTAATGATTGACTTCTTGAACAGTCAGTGTGTGTGGATTGTGTGTGTAGGCTCACTGATGGGCAGTTTGATGTGTGGAGGTAGCTGAAAATAATATTTTGACTGTATAATGAAATACCAAATAATTCCAGGGCTATGGATTTTGTGTGTAAAGGCACTGGTGCTCCTTTCATGGTAATACTTTTTCTGTGGTGGGAGATGGCAAATGCTAAGCAGGACTTAACTATTCAGCCTGACAGTTGAAAAGTAAAAAAAAAGATTAGAATGTATCCTTTAAACTCCCTTTTTATTAATATAATGGGAGCAGTTGTGTTGCTGATTAAATGTTATGAAGGACTTGGTGGTAATAGAGTGCCCTTGGCCAAAGAATATTACAGTGAAGAGGAATTTTATCTCTAGGTTTGTGTAAATCACAACCTAGAGAGTGTGAGCTGGAAAAGAGCTACCACAATTCTCTTTGTTAAGGAAATAGGAACTTTTGGTCAAAAGTTTAAATACTATTGTCTTTAAAAAGCTACCTGAGGCAATTTGTAGATTTAGGAAGGTCAGGAAGCTGCTTAATAGATCCAAGGATGTTGGCAATTTGAATCAAATCAGTTTAAGTGCTCAAATTAGATCTGGGGGCTACATTTGCGCCTGATCTCCATTCTGTTTCTCCCTTTTCATAAGGATATTATTGTACTTTAAAATTATTTTCTCTTCCATGCTGCTTAATGAAAGGCTCGTTCAAGCACTATGGACTGGTAAAAAAGAATTAGGTATTCAGGTAGGAAATACTTAAACATCATCAATTCTAATGAATACACTGAGAAAAAAAGCCCAATTATGTACTTTTATTTAGTTCTAGCAGGTATGTGGGGATATCTTTATGTATGCATATCTGTATTTCTGTCTATCCATACATGTATATAATATATAAATATATATTTTGTGGCTTGGAGCAACCTGGTCTAGTGGAAGGTGCCATGGCAGGGGTGTGGGACTAGATGGTCTTCAAGATCCTTTCCCACCCAAACCATTCCATGATTTTATTTAAATGGTCTGTTCATTGAGAAACTCATGGCTAATATTTAATCTGAATTCTGTGTTCTCACACTGTTATATTGTCTGATCTGATATTTTACTAGGACTGTTTTAAGAACAAAACTTCACCTGTGAAATTATTCAGTATTTTTGAAATATCTGAGTTTTCTGCAGTTTTTGCTGTGCACTAAATGAGCAGCATAAATATTTGACTTGCGGGAGATTTTGTTAATGTTTGCAATAAGCTCAGTGCTTATTTTCAGTCTGCTTTATAGTAAGGAGGCAGTAGTGGAAAATTCAGAGCAGTCAGACAAAACAGCTCATGCTGGATTCTCCCCATCATCTCTGCCTCACACACATCCAGTGCCTTCCCTATTGGAGCTTTGGAATCCCTATTGGAATTGTTGGAATCACTGAACACTTCATGTGTGAGAGAGAGGAGTGAGTCCTGTCCTGTTCCTGTCTTTCTGCTGAGCATGTCTGAGCATGAGACCTTCTGAAACAGAGCAGATAAAGGATAACATTCCTCTGCCTGCCAAATCCAGGGATGTATCACTGACTTAGACTTACAAACACCTCCTTATGTGCAGTGGTCACAATTTGTCTCATTTCTCTGTTTCTGTATGTATCAGGGAATACCTACCTGAATCCCTTAGCAGTTGTCTGACACTGCTCTAGATTTTCCAGGTATTTCGGTCTCTGTTGTTCATTTCATTTTGGATGCAAAATAATCACAGAATGGTTTGGGTTGGGAGGAACCTTGAAGGTCTTCTTGTTCTCGCCCCTGTGGTCGGCAGGGACACCTTTCACTAAACCAGGTTGCTCCAAACCCTGTCCAATCTGATCTTGAATGCTTCCAGGAATGGGGCAGCCACAGCTTCTCTTGACAACTAATATAATAAGCTCAGGTCCAACCAGATGTTCGTTACCTACTTCATCAATGTACATTTAACATGAATAGCTTACACTGAAATACCTAAAATTGACTGAGATTAGCACTGTTTTCACAGAAAATAGTTGCTTTCTTTAATAATAAAAAAAAAATCTAGGACCAGCAATCCTTTTATCCTGTGTCCTGATAGATTTAAATAATATTTGGAATGTATGTGATGGATTTGACTTTCCTGGCTTGTTCCTCTGAAGCTTTTGTGAGCAATCAAATGTCAAACGCTGAGCTTCCTGCACCTAATATGTCTATGAAATCCACATATTTATGAAATAAATGAAAATTTTATGAAAATCCTATATTTAGATAATGCTGCTGCTGACCAAGCTGTTGTCTTACTGTATTAATTTAGGATACCCTTAGGTCCTCTTTTCTTGAACAGTTTCCTTGAAGTAATTTTTTCTGATTTCAAGTTCTAAGCACAGCACTTGGAATTACGTTCTTGACCAGGTAGAGCTTTGCTTTTTTTTCCTGCAGTCAAAATATTCCCAGCAAATAGGAGCTTTTAAATCACAACAGGTAGCGTTGAGAATGATGTGATTTTGTAAGCGAAGTAGTTTTGGGGGAGGAGGGAGCTACTCCAAACTGGAATTTACCATAAGAAGGACCACAGCAGTTTGTTCTTGCACAGCCACGTGTTCACATCTGCCCATTAAACCACTGCAGCATCTTGGAAGCAGGGTTGGAATATTTGGTAATCAATTTTACAGCAGTGAACAGAGATGATAATTTGCTTTTGTGCACGGTTTTGAATGAAATATTCATTTAGTCACCGAAACACTGGAGCAGTAACAATGTTTGGTTTTTGTTTCCTGCTTTTGTTCCCTTGCTTTGTTTATGCCTGATCCTTGCAGAAGTTCCTTTAGACTGTCACTTTTCCTTCTTTTGCTTAAAATAAATTTTTATTTGATGGAGAGGCAGGTTGCTTGCCAAGGTTTTGGTGAATGTGTGCTGCATACAGATGATTCCGAGCATGATTTGGTCTTAAGGAATGTGAGATGCTTGGGGTATTCAGAACATAAGGGCTCTGTCCTTATTGCAGAGTTGTGACATCATTAGGGTTGTTAAGAGGCCTTAATTGAACACAGAACAAGCTTTATGTAGCAATCTGATAAGCTAAATTTGGGACATTGGCATAGTGAGAGATTAGGAGAATAATTTAAAGAAAATGGACTCTGAGTTTTGGGCTGATAATAATCATCTTAGTGCATCTTGCATGATGAGGAATTTAAATGTTTTACTGACAAACTGAGCAATGGTCCTGCTAAAGAGGGGCAGCTGATCTCCAGAACAGATTGTGAGAAGTACTTCTTGTACACCCCAGGATCTGGATAACATTCCTGGTCCTGGTTGTGGCTTTACTTGGTAAAACAAATTTCCTGTAGTATCACCAGTATCACCAGATTCAGAATTTTCGGTTCCCTTAATATACAGAAGTGGAATTACGGTGTTTTAAGGGACACCATGCTGACAGAGGTGGTCTGGGTATTCCAACAAAGAGTTTTCCAATGTGTAAACTACCTTTTATTCTCTCCTGTGCCTGCTGGGCTCACAGCTGCAGAAGTAAAAGCATTGCTGTACACAAACTCATCTAGGGTGTGCTCAGTCCGTGTTGCAAAAATTTAAATGACGGTTGTTGCTTCGTGTAGGTACAGGTTGTTACACATCCTCTTTGGGGTGAAAATTATCCATAATGACCTTTATCATGAGACAGTGCTGCTCAGCTTTGCATAGACACTTATGCAGGATGTACAAATACAGCTGTGAAAATCCCAGATTTTCTATTATTTGCCTCTGCCCTCTGTTTCCTGATTTTCAGAAACCTTTTATGATTTGCTGGTTTCTGTAAGCTGAAAGGGAACAAAATAAGGAAAGTTCTGCTAGGAAAACACTCTTTGGAAGACATTCTTACTAGTGTTTGTATTACTTAAAAATTTAATGTCTGTCTCCAAGGTGATGCTTGTCTAGTCAAGGGATAAGAAGCTTCACACAGGTAAATTAGCATTTTTTGTAAACTCCTGTTATAAATTTAGATACAGAAAGTGAGAGTTATTTTTCCATTCAGAAAATTTAGATTGGGTTTAATATTATTTTGTGGTAAAGGGAAGGAATAACCATGTCTTCAATTACAGTAATTTCATGAGTATAAGCCGCACCCTTTTTGACTAAAATTTTGGTCCAAACGCAGAAGTGCGGCTTATACTCCGGAGCGGCCAATATATGAACAAAGTTCAGAAATTTACCAACCTGAAAGTGTGAGCTGGCATCAACCCTGAGCCAGGCCGAGGCTGCCGCCGGGACTGCGGGGGAGCCGCGCCGGGGCCAGCGGCCGGTGGGGCAGCAGTGCCGGGCCGGGGCTCGCCCGGCGGCAGCGGCGAGCGGGGCTGGGGCCGCCTGGCCCCGAGCGGGCTGAGCCAGTTAACCTCGTGATTGCGCAATTCTGTTGCTAATTTGTTACTTTGTTGTGCGCGGCATGACTCCTCGCTGCAAAAAAAAAAAGTGTGGCTTATATATTGGTGCACTTTATATATGGGCGAAGAACGAAAAATTGCCGACACCCGGAAGTGCGGCTTATACTCTGGTGCAATGAAAAAAAATTACTCCTGCAATGGATTAGCTGCAATGGATTATTGAGAGGCTTTAGTGTTTGTTTTTTTTTTTTTTTCCCTTCAGTTTCTTTGTGCTTGTATCATTATCGCTTTTCTTCCACAGTTTGGTCATTTTCCACATGTTGGTGTCATGGCAATACTCCCAGATACTTGGAATGTAATTGCCCTATCTAGGGAAAATCTGTGATTCAGGTTTACCCTGAACACAGCTTTTAAATTTCATCGCTTGTCATGATCAAGAATGTGTTTGAGTTGCTCTAAAATAAACTTTTCAAGGTGATTTTGTGAAGGCTTTTTGCAGCAAGGTGCAGCATGTTTCCTGCCAGGGTTGTGCACCTGCTTGTTTAATGATTAATTTACACAGTCAATCTCCCATTAATGCAGAGTGGAGAGTGTCACTTGAATTTTACAGTGATTTCAGATCTTAGATCTCTAGTGTCTGCTTGCTACATACTTTGATCTTGTCTGAAATCATCAAAGGTGATGCTGCAAAGATTTCCAGGCTTTGCAAGACCCGTGTTGCAGAGGAGTGTAGAGCAGAGGTGTTGACTGGACAGGCCAGTGCTACAAGAATAAAAAAACAACAAAAACCAAAAACAAACAGACAAAAGCCAACCCCCCCCATAACAAAAAACCCTCCAAAAACCCAGGGAAAACTCCAACATTGTTTCCTATTAAGGATTTTTGTGCAGATAGAAAGAAGTATACTACTGTATCCACATTGTGAGCATATGGTGAAGTTGCTGGCTTGCTGAAAGCAAAGTATTGAATTCCAACTAATATGGTGAGAAATAAGTAGTTTTGAGGTCAGTGGTGATTTTAACTTTTTTCAAGGGGATATCAGGAACAGGCAGAATTGTAGGGTGAGTAGCTTTTAGTTTTGTTAAAGTTGAAATTTGTTGTCATTCAGGATGCACTCTATTTGCATCTGCATTTATAGCTGCTGCCTCCTTGTTTGGTAGTGTGTTAGTGCACTGTCGTTAAGGGATTGATTTATTACACTGAAACACATAACAGGCAGCTCTGTAAATTTGGATCAGTTGGTGTCTTTCTCACTAGGACAGGTTGCAGTGACTCTTTAAAATTACTGGTTTTCATTTTGGGGCTAGTAATGGGTGTTTGAGTATGCCCTCATTCAACTTCTGGAGGATGAATCATTTTGAGGAGGTGTTGATGTGGTTCAGAGTCAAAACCAGGACTTGACTTCCTGCCTATGCACATATTTTCTGAAACATCCATACTACTATTGCTGGAATTTTAAGTTTTCTTGTGGATACTACTGATAGTCTGTTAACTTGTTTTATCTAAATTTATGTGATGAGCCCAAAGAAAACTCAGTTACTGAAAACACATTATACCAGTAATTTGTGGACTATTTCCAGCTTTTCTCAGTACCTGAGCTGATGAGAATTTCTGGGACAAGCAGGCAAATGTCAGTACCAGCAGAATTCCCTTACATGAATGGTACAATAACAATTTCTATGAAAGTTTGATGTTTGAATGTGAGAGGATGGGGACTTGGATTTCTAGTAGAAACAGGAATGTGTGGTCCGTCTGGAAAAGCTGAAATGACTTTATAACCTCTAACTTTATTGTTCCCTTGAGAATAGATGATCACAGACTTCAGGAATCAATACAGTTCATCATCTAATCCCCTTGGTTCACTTTCCCTATCAATTAATTAGGACAAATTATTTATATGGTTTGAAGATGTTCTAATGATGACTATTTACATAGGAATTTGGAGGTTTGGAAGCATATTTTAATGACAGTTTTGCATGACGAGTTGTATTCAGTTGTCTATTCTGAGAATAATACTGCCATACAGAAGAAATGTGGTTAATGTTACTATAAATATGCCTACATTATCTTCACTGAGGCTGATGAAAAAGGATATTGTGTGTTAAAAGTGATGGAGTTTAAATGTGGTCTTAATTTTTCTAGTCAGCACTTAGGGAATTTGTCATGTGATATGGAAAGACAAGAAATGACAATGTGAAAATTGTGTTATTGGATCAAAGCTGGTTGAGGCATCAGAGTGGCTTCTGTGCCTGAGCTGTGCTTGCCTGCAGTACAAGATGTGTGTGCATTAGATAGGACATGGTGCTGGAGGAGAGATGTCCTTTGCTATATTCCCACTAAATCCCACTGATTTTCCAGTATCCCAAGGCAGACACGATTGAAACATGAGTGCAGACATGAAGGTGTGGTGACTCACTGTGTGTAATTGTAGAGCTGGGCTCCTCAAGCAGTGACCAGTGGTAAGACAGGTTCTACATGACGTTAACCAGTGCCAGTGAGATAAGGCACTGTGGCTGGGCTGGAGATTATCTCAGGGAACATGGAGGGACGTCTTTCCTGTTTTCTTGTAGTTTGATGTAACTTCATACATCTTCATGGAAACACAGACTGGTTTGGGTTGGAAGGGACCTTAGAGCCCATCCTGTTCCACCCTTTGCCAAGGGCAAAGGCACCTTCCACTATTCCAGGTTTCTCCAAGCCCCAATGTCCAGCCTGGCCTTGGACACATCCAGGGATGGGGCAACCACAGCTGCTCTGGGCTGTACCAGAACCTCCCCATCCTCACAGAGAACAGTTCCTTCCCAATATCCCATCTAACCCTACCCACAGTCAGTGGGACAGCATTCCCCCTTGTCCTGTCACTTCATGTCCTTGTCCCCAGTCTCTCTCCAGCACTCTTGGAGCCACTTTAGGTACTGCAAGGTACTGGAATTTCTTTCTGGAGCCTCCTCCAGGCTGAACCATCCCCAGCTCTCTCAACCTGTGTCTATAATGTTTCTTGCTTTTACCTGTGGATTTGAAGAAGAAATTCTGTAGGAGACAATCATGTGCATGTCAATTGATTTTTGTTTGCACTTGAATTTTTCATACATTTAGTATTGATTTAGAGTTATAAATTTGCGGAATCCTGAGCCTTTCATGGCTAGGCTTTGCGGGGCTCTCTGGGCATCAAGGCTGTCTTGCTTTTCCGTTGGAAGTTCATTAAATGAGAAGTCAACTTCTGTCATTTACTGAAGGAAATTTTTCTGTTCAGTTTAGGGAGATGAACAAGATTCTATAGACACAACTGAAATTGATGTTTCCTTAGTGTCTTGTAACATAAAGATTTTTTGACTCGTGTGACCAGAAGGAGCAAATTCACACTGAAAGTATGAAAGTAGGTTGATGAAGGCACTATCCATTGATGCTTGAGGAGATAAACCACTCTGGACGGTGGTCTCTGTGGTAACTGTCATATGTGAAGAAGAAAAAGCAACCATTCTGAGGTCAGAAAGCATTGTGGAAAGTTTTTAAATTCTCTCAATTTAAACATGTGATAAAAGCAGTTAAAAGGTGCCGTGTCTGATGGTTGGAAACCCTTTGACAGGCTGGGCCATTGATCTGAAGATTAACGACAGGTCAGGACTGTGACATGGTGTGAGATGCTTTCCCTTTAATCTCCAATTAAATTTAAAAAGTGCCAGATAGCAATAATTTTAATGGAGTAAAATATATACACATGCATATATTTTTCTCTCTACCATGACTGACTCACATTTCAACAGAGATTCTCCTCTAATGACCTAGTCTTTTTATAAGCTTTTTTATAAGTTGTACATGTTCATTATTAGGTCTTTAATGACAAACTCTGGAAAAGTTTGACCCCAGTGAGTTGAGTGTCACTGTAACTTCTTCTAGGAATGAAAATAGTAGGAATAGTAAGTTTATATGTTTTCTTTTGGCAACTGCTTCTGTAAATAGTTTGTGTAAAACATTTGTAGTATAAGTAATGCTCTATGATTTCTGAGATGTGCAAAGTAATTATTGTGCATATGTTCCTTAATATATAGTATTCTGTAAAAGTAATGGAACTGAGGAGAAAAGAGGACAGGTCATCAGAGTAAAATAGTTGTACAAAGTAGTTTTGATATATGTAACATGAAGTATATTCTGTATTCTTATCCTGATCTTGGTAGCAAAGGTATTACTGATTATACAGTAAAATATCTTAAAACATTGCTGGTGCTGATACTGCTTGAGATATTCCCTGACACATAGAGTAATCAGGTATGGGATTTTGGAATTAAACCCTGCTTAAGATGTAAAAATGTGAATAAAATGTTGTTATGAGCTGCCTTTTGAAGGACCCTATCCATAGACTGCACAGGACTCTCTGCTCTAAGTGGGCACTGAACTGAAGGTGGATGGTGGCGATATGCCACCTGCAGTCTTACTCCAGGCATCTTCTCTGCCTTCAGGAGAGAAGGGGAGACTGAGGTCAGAGCTCACTGTGAACTGCAGTTCCTCCTCAGGGGCAGCTCTGATCTCTGTTCTCTGCGATGAGCAGCAGGCCCCAAGGGAATGGCTGGAGCTGTGTTGGAGGGCGTTGGGTGGATATCAGGAAAAGGTTCTTCCCCCACAGGGTGGTCAGACACTGCCCAGGCTCCCCAGGGAATGGTCATGGTGCCAAGGCTGCCAGAGCTCCAGGAGCATTTGGGCAATGCTCTCAGGCACAGGGTGGGATTGTTGGGGTGTCCTGTGTGGACCCAGGGATTGGACTTGATGATCCTTGTTGGTCCCTTCCAGCTCAGGATATTGTGTGATTCCATGGGGAAACAAAGCAAAAACCAGTGCAGCAATCTTCCCTGCTGTCCTTGCTTCCCAGTGATATCTGTAGCAGACTAGTGGCAGCAAACTGCAGCAGGGTTGAAAATGGGGAAGGGGGATTGCTGTGCATCGCTTGGTCTCGTTTGCGGGTTTTTTGGTTTTTTTTTTTTTTTCCAATCATGGTTTGTACCTTGACTTGTTTTTGTTGAAGTTTCAGTTCAGAAGGGTATTGCACACTTCCCTCTCCAAGTGAATTAATACAGGATAGAATTACAGGACTGATTTATGAAGTGGGTAACAGCCGTGATACTGAATTGACTGGGTACAAGGAGGCACTTTTCTGCCCCTGCAGACACAGAGGCTGGGCACCGTCAGAGTGATACCATCAGAGTCTTACCTGCCAATCTGAATGTGCTTTTAGGGAACTGTTTCCACACCAAGCTTTATGGAGTCCTTTCCCAAGCTGACCTTTAAACTGCAGACCCCCTCCTGAGCACTGGAAGTGGGAGCATGGGACGCATGTGCACTGAAGGGAGTATGTAGGACTCCTATTCAGAGCATTTGCATTGTGTTGCCCCTAAAACACATGTTGTACATGTTGTACTTTTTCCTGATTATTTGTATACTGATGGCATTCACTGGTTCAAATGAGATTTTCTGCTAATCTTAATGCTTTGATTAGATTTTCACAAGTTTTATTGTATCCTCTATATCCTTAATTCACTTTTAAAACCTTTTCTTCATCTAATTATAGTTGTATCTTGCCCTTGAGCAGGTGTATGGATAATCTTTTAAGAGCAGTTTTAAAAATAGGGTGTAGAAGGTGAAGAACTAGTCATAGAAAGTAACATCAGTTGAGTTTTTGGTTTATGGAATAGTGATTAAAAGAAATGGAGGCAAAGATGTCTGCTATCTTCAGACCCATCAGTCTGACCTTGAGATCAAAATTTAAGAATGCATTAAAGGAAAGAATGACAGTACACAGACAGAAATTGCTAGATAGATGTGCCGTTTGTAAGTGATATGGTTTAAAATACAATATATATGTGTGTTGGATGTTTTATAAGCATCATTTAGGATGAGGGCACCTGTAAGAGGTAAATAACTGTAATCTGGACTTTGGAAGCCTCTGATGCAATGGCACCAATCAGAGCTGGACTGCCCTGCATGACCTATGAAGAGCTTTTCACCTCAGGTGTGGTAGTCAGGAAATCTGGAAAGATTATCTTCCATTCTGCCATTTCTATTGATAGAGAATTTATCAGGCTCCTTCTCATATTATAGATATAGAAGGGGAGCAGTTGGTGAGGTGTTAAATAGGAGGATTGAGGGTTAAAAGAGGGACCAAGGGAGAGGATTCTGCCCCACTCAGGTGAGACCTCACCTGCAAAGCTGCGTCCAGCTCTGGGCCCCCAGCACAGGGAAGACCTGGAGCTTTTGGAGTGAGTCCAGAGAAGGCACCTAGATGTACAGAGGGATGGAGCAGCTCTGCTGGGAGGAAAAGCTGAGAGAATTGGGATTGTTCAGCCAGGAGAAGACAAGACTGGGGTGACCTAATTGTGGCCTTCTAGTAACTGAAAGGAGCTGACAAGAAAGATGTAAAGAGACTTTGGACAAGGACATGGAGAGACAGGACAAGGGGGAATGGCTTCCAGCAGAGACAATGTTGATTTAGATGGGATGTAAGGAAGAAGCTTTTTGTGATGAAGGTGGTGAGGTGGCACAGGTCGCACAGAGAAGCTGTGGCTGCGCCATCTCTGGAAGTGTCCAAGGTCACGCTGCATGGAGTCTGGAGCAACCTGGAATAGTGGAAGGTGTCTCTGCCCATGGTGGAGGTTTGAAATTGGATGGGCTTCAAAAATTCCTTCCAACCCAAACCATTTCATGTTTCTATTGGGAGAGATAAATAATGTTTTGTTTCAACCATAAGACTGTATACCTAATGTCACATAGGCAAAGATGTAGCTAGCATGAGGCTGGCCTTTGGAGGGAGTGTGACAGGGAGGAAACAGGGAGACGTTTGCCACAAGGGAGAGAAAGGGGAGGGAGAAGGATGTGTTGGTTTGAGTGCAGTAGGTGATCAGAAAGAATGTAAGTTCCTGACTACTCAGCCAGCGGGAAAGGGGACAGGAATACCCTCCGGCCGGGGAAAAGCATAAAGGTTTGTACGTTCAGGGGAGATGTGCCTCTTCAGTGAGATGCACCTGACTCAGCTGCTGTGTCGGTATTAATGAGTAGTTTTGCTTCAATGACTTTGATCTTTTTCGACTTTATTGGTGAGCGAGTGTTTCTCACACTGTGAAAGAAAGGGAGAGGGTAGGAAGTTGGAGCTGGAACCTAGTTTGGTATTTTCATTCATGACCTGGTAAAGTGGAGAGATATGCACTTCTTTCATCACTGATGATGTCATTGTAGAGCAGAGATCACACCACATCCAGGCAGAGCAGGGAGAATGAAGTGACAGAATGGGGCTGAGGTGACATCGCAGTCACAGGGATTTACAAAAAAAGCCTGTTAAGATGAAGTTATAACAAAAAAAAGAGCCAGAAACAATAATTGGTTCTTTGAATGGTTGTTAACTTGTCAGCATGATGTATTTGGGAAGACAAAGGAAAAAGGCAGAGAGGAGAAGGAGGAAAAATGATACTGTAGTTCAAAGCCCTGGTAGGAGAATCTCCTGGGTAATATCATCACTCTCTGATCAATTGGTTTCCTTTCAATCACGTGTTTGCAAAGAGGATTTTTCTGGTTTTGTTTTTAGGGGCTCTGGCTGTCATTTCTCTAAGATTTTTATGTCTGTTGATCAGCAAGTGCTCTTGGCCTGCAGCTGTTTCTTACCAGTATATGAACCTGGTGGTGTTCCTTCCACAGTACTTCATGGGTGCTAAATGGAAATTACTATTTCAATTACTGAAGATAATTTTTAAATAGAACAAGTCCTCATGTTTAATCCAGAGACACTGGTGATTTAGTCCAGCACCAGTCACTCCACAATCCTCTGCATCTCTCCCTCTACAACCCAGTGACATCTACTCAGATTAGAAACTAGAAGTCAGTAATTGTAGAACATTTTGTCATACCATCTTCCCTTTAAAAACCTATTAAGTTGTTTTAGAAATGTTTTTTATTATTTTTTGTTTCTTGTTGCTCTCTAGCTCACTGGGAGCAGGTGGATACTTTATTTTTCAATTGTCACCATGTCAGCTTTTTCTCAAATGGAAAAATACTTTTATATTAAATTTAACTAGACATATAAAGGCTTGTCACACTCTTACTATAGAACAGCAGCCTCAAATGGAATCAATTTGAGCCAAACAATGTATGTATGTTATCACTTCTCATGGAGAGCTGCTGACAGCAGAGCAGGCTGGGGGGTCTCCCCCTCTGCTTTCTGTCTGGAGGTGGAGTTCATCCCAAACCCACTGGTTGAATAATCCTGACAATCATGACCCTTTGGGAGCCTCACAAGGCTTCTCAGGTGTTCTGTATATAAAATAACTTGCAATAATGTGATGTTTGGTTTTTGTTTGGTTTGTTTTGTGTTTTTTTTTTTTTTTTTTAAGCACAAGGTTTTATTATTTCCAACTTTCTGCTGGAAATTCTGTTCTCCCAGTTTTGGTACCTTGTGTGATGTGTAGTCACTGTTCGTGTGATAAAGTTTGTGCATAGAGGATTGAAACACTAATGTCAACCATTGACTCTTTCAGTGCTTTCAAAAATTCATGTAAAGCCTCAGGTGGGACGTTGTATTTTTTGTGTGGAATGGTGAAACCTCTGTAAAAGCGATGTTAAAGTTTTTATGTAAAATTTCAGTAGGGGGTGTTTGCAAATTTATTTATAAACCCACCATTTATGTACATAAATTATTTTAAATTTGTTTTTGGGGCTAAAAAGTGATTGTTTTTAATGCAGTGCTCAAGTGATACTGTTAGTAACCTTGCAAAAGTTTTGCATAAACATGTAATTTTTATGTAATGCTTCACTACCCTGAGTCTTTCATAAAATCCTCCTCTTGCCAATGCTGCCATGTTAGGGGATTATGGGAATGTGACTGAGATGGGCAGGATGCAAAGTGCTCTGCAGCAAATTAGTGGCTGGGTGAGGTCTGGGAGTCTCCAGGCTTGTCTGGCAGAGCAACCTGTGCTTATTGACAAGTCACAGCACTGCTCATGTAGAAATAATTTTGTCTCCTGAGAAAAGAGGTTGGAGAGTCCTGGGAAAATGTCTGCTTTTCAGTTCAGTATGGAGCAGTGAGGATCACAGGCAAGGGACAGCTTGGACCAAACTCCTAATAAATGCATCAGCCATGGGTTTTGTCCATGAAGGAGTTACTTACTGATCATTATGGAACCAACATTAACACCATGAAATCCTGTGTCTCACTGAGATAGCAAAAGTGTCATGCAAATACTAACTGAATTTATTTGGGTTCCAAAACAGCAGCAAATTTAGTATGAACTGTGCAAGACTGCTGTTTCCCTTCGACGTCAAAGTGGGTGTTGTGAAAGGCCCTGTGGGTTAATTTGGTAATTGTCTTTGCCTGTAAATCCCTGTTGGCTTTCAAGATTTTTTCTGTGTTTGCTGTCCATGAAACACTTTTGGATTCAACCTTAAAGCTGTTGCCCACACATAGAAAATGGTGAGTTGAATTAAACCTTGAAATTAATCATTCAGATCTTAAAAATGAGCATTCAATATTTATCAGTTCTTGCCTTTTCTGTCTGTGAAATACCAGACAGTTATTTAGGGAGAGAGGCAAATAAACAAACAAAAAAAGAATAATATAATTTGTGATGGAATGGATGGCAAAGGTCTAAATGCTGCTTGTCCCCCTTGCTTTGGAGGGTTCAGGTCAGGGTTAGCTCGGCTGATACCAACAGGTATTAGCTTAGTCTTGGCCTAGTCCTATTTAATATTTTATTGATGATCTGGATGAGGGAATCGAGTGGATCTTTAGTAAGTTTGCAGATAGCATGAAATTCTGCAGGAAATTCGGTAGAGGAGTCTGGGCAGCTGGATTGAAAGGCTGAGACCACCGAGGTGAGGTCAACACAGGCCAGGTGCTGAGTCCTGCACTTGAATTGCAGCGACCTCACTGAGTGCTCCAGGTGGCAGAGGGGCCAGAAAAGGCCCTGGGGGTGCTGTGACAGCGGCTGGACGCCAGCCCAGGTGTGCCCAGGTGGGCAAGAGGCCACTGCAGGCCACTGGCCCCAGGGCTGTGCCAGCTCTGGGGTGGCAGCAGGGCCAGGGCAGTGCCCTTGTCCCCTGTGCTGGCCCTGCTGGGGCACCTCCAGTGCTGGGGCAGCTCTGAGAGCCCTGGAGGGGCTGGAGCGGGTCCAGGGAAGGGAACAGAGCTGGGAAAGGGCTGGAGAATTCCTGAGGGAGCTGGGAAAGGGGCTGGAGAATCCCTGAGGGAGCTGGGAAAGGGCTGGAGAATTCCTGAGGGAGCTGGGAAAGGGCTCAGCCTGGAGAAAAGGAGGCTTCGAGGGGCCCTTGTGGCTCTGCACAACTCAGGGAACAGCCCTGAGAAGGATTTGGGATCTGATCCCAGGGAACAGGGACAAGAGCAGAGGGAATGGCTGCAGGCTGGGCCAGTGGAGGCTCAGGATGGATCTTGGGGAATTCCTTCCTGGAAAGGGCTGTCCTGCCCTGGCACAGCTGCCCAAGGCAATGATGGAGTCCCCATCCCTGGGGGCGTTTAGAAACCCTGTGGATGTGGCACTTGAGGACATGGCAGTGCTGGCCTGGGCTGTGCTGGGGGACTTGATGGTCTTACAGGGCTTTTTCAACCTAAACAATTCTCTGGTAATTTATGACTCAGGTGCAGAAATCAGACACCAGAAAATATGTAAAGGCATCAAATACCACTTGTGTTTACTAACTTGGTGAAACGTGTGGCTGCTACACAAAAAGTGCTGCCGTACTACCCGAGTGTTACATCTCATGCTCTGCAAAGAGCAGCTGCTACACTCTAAGAAAATAGTAAATCAGGGCCTGTACTACAATACTTACTAGGCTCTATCGTACAACATCAACTTTAAAACCTCCGGGGTAGAAAAAACAGCTGCAAGGATCTGTTCACAAAGCTTGGATTAAAAAAATACATGTGTATAGCATGAATACTTTGTATGTATGCATATACACACAATACTTAAGGCTTATTTCAAACTTCACTGTTCACAACAGTGTTGTGTACACTAAATTTTTAATGGATTTCCAAGTGGACTGCAATATATAAGAACCCAAGAGAAAGATGAGAGTTAGGGAGATGAACCTACAGCGCGTGTATTTGAAGAGCTTCAGCCTTGAGTGCTGCCTATTCCAGTTCTTTTAAAGAAAAAGACAAAAGGGAAGCAGTGACAAGAACGAAGGTTTAATGAAAAAGAACTTCAAAGAGAAATATTTTATGCAGAAAGATTCTCTATATTTAAATACTCTCCACTCATTCTGGGAGCCCCTGAAAAGCGCACAAGAAAACCAACACAAGAAAATCAGGTGGCAATCAATGTTATGTCCTGGGTAAACAGCCAAAGCTGATATTGGAAATCACCAGACAAATCTGTGGTTTCTTTAATAACAACATGAGTAATACTAGCAGCATATATTTTTCAAATACAAATTAGTTTGCACTGAGAAAAATTCTCTGTAGGCAGGAACTACACAATAAGGCAAAGCTTCAAAGCTGTTGACTAATTACTATCTAGTAAATCAAAAACAAGCCTTTTGCCAGTGTGTACAAAAACTCACAAAAAGTACATTGCAATTTAGGGTTAAATAACTTTGCAGCACTTACTTCAAAGCATTGTGACATTAAAGGTACATTATATGCTGGCAACAGTGTTTTGAATATATTTACAGTAATTTCACGACTATAAGGTGCACCCTTTCGACTAAAATTTGGGCCCGAACCCAGGAGTGCACCTTATAGTCCCATGCGCCTTATATATTGGCAAAAGTTTGGAAATTTGCTGACACCTGAAAGTGTACCTTATAATCTGGTGTGCCTTATAGTCGTGAAATTACTGTATTTTCATCTGAAGTATTAATTAAAAAAAAAAAATGCAGCTTGCATTTCCATCCCTACTCACCAGGAAAGGTAAACAGGCTGGCTTGGTTTATAGAACACGTTAAAATTTAACCTCTAAGTGGTCATCACTGGATCTTAAAACAGGTTTGCGTTACTTTCAGTTAGACTGAAGTGGCACTGACAGTGAAGACTTACCAGCATCTTGTCTGGAGAAGTTTCACACCCGCGTCGCTAAAAATGACCTCAACCAAATAATAAAAAACTAACAAAAAACTGAAACAAACCAATCAAACAAAAACAACACAACCTAAACAAACAAGGAAAACAAAACCAAACCACCAAACAAACTCCAAAGCCCCTTATCCATCCTAATTTTGAAGTTGTTAAATCTAGGGTCCTTCTCAAGTGCTCAATCACTTCACAATTAAAAGTCATTGTTTTGTGTGTATTTGGAGTTGAAGGCACAAAGAAAGGGCTGTTATAACCTCTTAGCAAAGACAAATGCTTTCTATTCTAAATTGATTAATAATTTTGTTCATGTTCTCACTAAAAGCACTGAGGTTAAAGGGCACATATTATAAGCAAATGCTTTAATTTCTAGGCTTGGAATAGTGATCAGGCACACTGGGGATGAGAGAAGCAGATAAACAATCTATGCAGCTGTTTGATGAATTTCTAATGTAGATGTAGCTACATACCTTCTTCTGCCACCTCGGTTCCATGCCATAGGTAAAGCTGGGAAGATTTACAGGCTAGGTCTCACCAATGAAGTTAATGATATTACTGCAAAATCCACTTTGATAAGGATTTTACCTATGCAGCAGCAGGTGCCTAAAACAATGAACTACTCCAGGTGTCCATTGAATTCTCTCCTCCTCTCTCGTTCACGTACATAATCTCCTGAGATAAGTCCTCAAGATGAGCAAACTCCTGCAAAAGTCAGTGTAGCGTAATCATGGAAAACCAAATGTTTTAGGTTGGGAGGGACCTTAAAGTTCATCTCATTCTACCCCCCTTCCACTATCCCAGGGTTCTCCAAAGCCTGTCCAGCCTGGCCTCGGACACTTCCAGGGATCCAGGGACAGCCACAGTTTCTCTGGGCATCCTCTGCCATGTCCTTCCCACCCTCACAGAGAAGAACTTTTTCCTCACAGTAAAGATTTTTATCTTAGTAATTAAAATGCATAATTTTAAAGAAAAATGAATTATAAACATAATTAAAATTACCTAACCTTAAGACTAAGCCAACAGAAACTATGAAGGAAAAGCTGTTTTCCCTCCTCCAACTCCATTTTCCCACATCAGAAGCATTGAAAAAAAACGCCTTAAATGTGCTGGATCCCAAACGACACCAGTGCTGCCCACTGCTCAAAACCACTGTTTATAGATGCTGCCTTGTGATTCTACTGCATTTGCCACACTAGAGCTCTACTCTTGTTTGTGCCTCTAAGTTTTAAATTCAAACTGAAAATATCCCAAATTTAGGTCCCTGCATATTCTCCTATTTCTTCATTCCAAGCCTCATCTCAGAGACCACAAAGCAGCATTTATTCACTGCATAACCTCAGCTTTATCTCTGCAGAACCAACCAGCCCAGCTGCACTGTAAATGTCAGCATTATACTGTGTACCTTTACTACAGATCTTTTCCCCATTCAAACTTACCAGGTGAAACAAACACTAAAATTATTATTATTATTTTTATTATACTGAAGGGATGTGTTCTTCATACAAGCAGCACATTTTTGCTGTTTGTCAGTACATTTTTCTGTGGCAGTGTTCTATTATCTCTATATTATCTTTGTTCTCTACTTTCACACTGCCAGAACTCCAGTCTTAGCGCACTCATTTCTTTGAACACCTTCCCCAGTGTCTGTGTGTTATGCAGAAGCATTACTGTGACAAAAGGCCAATTCATGAGGTCCCCTTGAAGACCACCCATGCCACTCATATCTGAGACACTGGCTATGTAGATGGTGGACACTACACTAGCTGTTTATTAATCTAATCCAACAGTTGAACTCTGCTTTCCCACCTGTTCCCAAATCCACTTACTGGATCTTGGCCTAGTTCTTTGAAATAAAGATAATTTAGCTGAAAGTGTTTGTAATGCCCACAAAAAAGAGAGTCTCATCCTTCGCTGGTGGTCCTAAAATCCTCCTGGGGTTTGTGGTAGGGAGTTGTCTTATTCACGCTAGGCCAGAGGAGACAACAGAGAACAGTGGAAGCAACTGTATCTCACCCATCATAAACCATCTCACTAGAGCAGAAGAGGAATAGATCAATCCCTCTCTTTCCCTGGCATGCAATGAACCCCTAAAACGTTGGGCAAGAGCCCTTGCACATGTCCAAAACGTAAGCCCCTGCAAGACAAAAGGACAAAGGAACCACATTATTGCAGTGGTGATAGCGAATTGTCACAGGCTCATGCACACAAGCTCTATAAGATGATTTTTCATCCCTTTTCCAAAACTAGAAGTACTCAGTTATTCAGTGGATCTCAGGCACCTGTACTATCATTTAAGTTGCAGTACAGCATACCTGTGACCCTTTTAAATAATGCCTCATAATTCAAATTCTTTAAAGCCCACATGCTCAGAATTGACAGACATCAATCTTCTCCTCCACTTGGAGGGCCCTTCACTTTGATAAGCTTTCAAGTTGTCAGGCCTACATTTAAGACCGGGAAAAGCATTCATTGGCAGAATATGTGCTGTATTGTGAATGAAAAGAGGTTAAGCAACTGATTTGACCTTCAGGTCAGCAGGAATCAGAATAAGTGGAGTTTAAAGCCGTCACTGTGGAGTAGTCTTGCTGCACGTACTCAGGCAAATGCAAACCCACCAAATTTCTACAGGAAACGTGAAAGTAGCAGCAGCAGCAATCCCTTCTGCTTTCCAGTGCTGCATATGAAACTGCTGCCCTATTCTTCCTAAATGCTAAACCCCAAAATAATCCATTGAACTCTTGAGAAGCCCATTTAGACTCTGATTTAGCTCCAAACTTGCCAGCCTCCATCACTGCTGATTTTTAGGCCAAATGCAGAGCTCAGAACTTGGTAATCACACTTACAGAAGAGCACAAGCCAAAGATCAGTCAATGTTGCAACAAAAATGAAAATATTGAGACATTCTATAAATAAACATCACAGCCTGACCCACTTTCCTAACGTGGATAGAAATAATACTTTTTATTTTATTTCCTTCCTGATATTCGAAAGTTTTAAGCTACTACACAACAGTGTTACCTGCTGGGAAAACTGATTCCTAAAAAAATAAAAGTAGTTAGGAAAAAGATTACTGTCAACTTCTGTTTGGTCCAGGCCTCAAAACCAGATTTTGACACAGATCCTTAGATACATATCCCTAAAATAGTCATAGTACATCCCAAAATCCAGAGGGGCATTTGGGCATTTGGAAATGACAAATCCTTGACTTTTTAAAGCAGGTCTTTGGTTGCCATGCAACATCCAACAACACCATAAGGACATGCAAAGATCAGGGAATTGATAATGAAAGTACTGTATTTATTAATGAAATTTTCAGCCAATATAATGATTTAATAACACTTTGATCAACTAATAAGGCAGATGTTTTCAAGGATGCCACAAGTAGTAAAGCTAATACAACAGCAAAGGAGCCTTTTAAGCATCAAATATTAAACCTGAGAGAACGATGAAAGTGTGGTCCTCCAGAAAAAAAAAGTCTGTGTGTTTATATGATACAAGGATGTGCTGTCTGTCCCAAAAATGTCCTTGTCCTCATATGTATTATTGTAAAGAATGAGAGACATGTAAATATTTGTCTTCAAGGAGGGGACAGAGAGGAATTGTATTGAGGGGAGATGGAGAAGCCTACAGAGCACCAATAATAAAATAAACCAACAATTTATCACTACATTCTGTGAAAATCTATTTAGATTGTTCTATTTTCTACTTCATTTGAGTGAATTTGCTTCCAGACATACTCCCTTCAGCCACATGAGCTCTCTCTCCTGATAGTCCCCCCAGCACACCCACCTGAAGGATTTTGGATGGGCACTGAAGCAGGACTGTGGTCGCTGGCTCAGGCAGCAGAGCCCAGGTCAGTGCCAGTGCTGGCCTGAGAATCCAGCTGAGTTTCCAGCTCTGTTCCCTCCCACAAACGGCTGATGACACCAAGCTGAGTGGTGAGGGTGACATGCCTGAGGGATGGAATGGCACCAGAAGGGGCCTGGACAGTCTGGGTAGGTGGAACAGTGCAAAACTCACGAGGTTCAACAAGGCCAAGTGAAAAGTCCTGCACCAGGGTCAGGACAATGCCTGTTTTCAGAACAGTCTGAGGATGGAGGGCTGGAGAGCAGCCCTGGGGAGAAGGACCTGGGGTGCTGCTGGGTGAGAGCTGGACATGGCCCAGCCCAGAACTCTCCAGCTCAGGGCTGATCCCAGCATGGGCAGCAGGAAAGGTGGGAATTGTGTCCCTGTGCCCCTGTGCTCAGGTGAGACCCCACCTGCAGAGCTGCCCCAGCCCTGGATCCCAAATTCAGGAGCTGCTGCAGGGCTGGAACCCCTCTGCCCTGGAGCCAGGCTGGGAGAGCTGGGAATGTTCCCCTGGAGAACGGAAAATTGCAGGGAATGCTCAGAGTCCCTGCAGGGGCTCCAGGAGAGCTGGAGAGGGACTGGGGACAAGGGCTGGAGGGACAGGACACAGGGAATGGCTTCACTGCCAGAGGGCAGGGATGGATGGGATTTTGGGCAGGAATTGTTCCCTGGCAGGGTGTGAGGCTCTGGCCCAGGGTGCCCAGATTTGCTGTGGCTGCCCCTGGATCCCTGGCAGTGCCCAAGGCCAGACTGGATGAGACTTTGAGCACCTTGGGATAGTGGACAGGGTCTCTGCTCATGGTAGGAGATTTGGAACTGTATGTCTTTTAAGGTCCCTTCAATTCAAATCATTCTAGGACTCTCAGCACCTGCAGAAACAGTTGTGAATGAGCTCCCAACTTCACAACATAAACAAGAAACACTTATGTTTGCCAATATCCAGGAGAAGGAAAGGAACGAAAAAGGGATCTCCTAACTTTTGATGCTACAGGAACTTCTCATTTCCACATACATATTGGTACAGAATTGTAAACGCTTCCACAAACACTTATCAGTTCTTCTCCCTTCTCTTTTCCAGTTCAATCCAGCTGTTCCTTCCTCCCACAGACTGTTGTGCTAAATTCGTTATCACAGCAAGAAAAATAATGATTTGCAACCCCTTGCAGAAATGCATGAGTGGCATTTTCCCCAAACGACTCATGTTAATGAAAGCGATTTTGCACTACATAGAAAAAAAGGAGCTAAATACCAAACACTTTGAGTTTCTAATGAAGACAGGTGTACACAGTTGGCTTCCTTGAGAAGTTCCCTTTCGTTAGTAAAACAGAACTCAAAAATAAAGAATAATCCAGATGACTTGAATTTACGTAGGACTACCTCGACATGTGAAAAATGTGAATACTGAACACTCGTCCAGCTGCGTGTTCTCACTCACACCTATGGGATGGGAAGTCACCTGCAGCACTTTATGCTCAAACACACACCCAAAATCTTAGTTTAGCAAATGGAGAAAAGGCCAGACTTCGTGTAGCTTTGATTAAATCATCTTAATCACTTCTGTGAAAACTTTCTACTCCTGGCACAGGTCACTTTAACCACACAGACTACTCCACCAGCCAGCCTAAGCTTTTCCGCCAGCTCCTGGGAAGAATGACATAAATCCACAGTGCTCAAGCCATCCCAGTGTTTGTTTAAGAGTCTGGGCAAATAAACCAAATGTGAAAGTAATTTAGTAACTCAATAGCTCCAAACTCGAGGAGGTGAAGAGTTGGAGGGACTTGCAATTGCCAGAGTGTGTTTGTTAGCCTTGCTGTGACTGGTCTAATCCCTTAGGGAGTGGGATGGGTTTAGGCACTATAGACTGCTATACCTTATTAAATGTATCTACACAATAAAATTGCAATCCAGATCAGGTATTTCCTAACCCATCAACAGAAATTCTTGGCTATGAAAACACTTGATTCCTTACTGGGGCAGAATATGCAGCAAGAAAAGTTGCTTTTGGAAAAAGAAAATCCTTCTACAAAACAAAAACAAACTGGGAGAGCTGGGAATGTTCACCTGGAGCTGAGCAGGCTCCAGGCAGAGCTCAGACCCCCTTCAAGAGCCTAAAGGGGCTCCAGGACAACTGGAGAGGGACTGGGGACAAGGGAAGGAGGGACAGGACACAGGGAATGGCTCCCACTGCCACAGGGCAGGACTGGATGGGTGTTTGAGCAGGAATTGTTCCCTGGCAGGGTGTGAGGCCCTGGCCCAGGTGCCCAGAGCAGCTGTGGCTGCCCCTGGATCCCTGGCAGTGCCCCAGGCTGGACACTGGGGCTGGAGCAGCCAGGACAGTGGGAGGGGTCCCTGCCATGGCAGGGGATGGCAATGGATGGGCTTTTTTAAGGTCCCTTCCAACCTAAAACATCCTGGGATTCTATGACTTTTTAAGCACACTTTAATCAAGCAAAGACTACATGAAGCCATTTTGGTTTTGGAAGAAACTTTGAAAATACAAAAACAACGCACTCATTGGCACATTGCACAGAATTTGTGGTTTGTGTCAATGCTGCCTTAGCAACAGTCTCGCTGCAATATCTTTATAATCCAAGATCTGTTAGCATTTCTTTCTAGGGTAAGTAGCTCTGGAGTGCTTGTCTGTGAAACACTTTTGGTTCAGGGAAGGTCACACTGCAGCCTCCCAATTCCTTAGCTGCAGAGGCAGATGTTCCTGTGTGGGGGAGGGTATCCTTTCCTGTAGTAAGACAGGGTCTAAAATGCAGATCTCTTGATAATCGCTACTAAGAAACTCTTCCTTCAAAAAAATCAAGAACACAAAACAACAAATCCAACAGACATATAGACCAACCAAAAAATATCACAATTGTGGACCAGCCAGCAAAGAGCTAAACTTCCTAAGGGAAGATGTGGTTGCAAAACTCATTGCTTACATCCCTATTTTGGCCATATGCACCTCTCCTATTGCCTCCAAAATGACTTTGAAAGGAGTTATTCTGGGATGGTAGTGGGAAAAAATGAAATTCCATCTGCTCACAACAGATTTGTGACAATAAAAACAAGGACAGTGGCTCAACACTAGTCATGCAAAGTTTTGAAATAACCCCTCACTTTGCTACCAAGCTGAACATGACTGACAGGCCACCTCTCCACTAAACCGCTCCAAAAAAACTCCCCACTTCTTATTTAGGATTCAGTCATTTGCAATACTTCCTCACTCTGGTAGTATCCTTAGGAAATGGCCCTCAGATGAAGGAGGGTTTAGATGAGATGTAAGGAAGAAGTTGTTCTCCACAGGAGGGATAAGGCCCTGCCAGGGGTTGCCCAGAGCATCCCTGGAGGTGCCCAAGGCCAGGCTGAACAGGGCTTGGAGCAGCCTGGGATAGCGCAAGGTATTCCCACTAATGGCAGGGGAATGGAATAATAAGATCTTCAAAATCCCTTCTAACCCAAACTACTCCATGATTCTAAAAGTCTGTTTGCACTAACAAGGAATTGTGCACAAAATACTGCTGTGCTTGCCTTAGTTTATTAAGAAAAACAGAAAAGGAGAAGGATTTGTCTTGTTCCACTTTCCCATTTAGCTGCCTACATTTTCATTTCATTATCTCTATTCAAAACTAAGATGGCTTAAAACATTATTTACAGGAGAAACACTGGTTACCCCCAGTCCAACTCTTAAACCTGTAAGGAGAAATTAATTCCTGCTTTCAAATTGCTTAAACAAAGAAATGATACTTCACCATACCCTATGACAGAGAACCACTTATGTGGAGTCCTTCCAGAGCAGAAACCCACAAGCCACTTCACTTGGAGTGAATGCTCCCTCTGGCATGCTCCAACACCGCTGCACCATGCACATTTGGAAGAATTTTATGGTGTTGATGTGACTTGGGTGTCTACCAGGCTTTTTTCCTCTTGGATATATTTTTGTTCTGGCCCAAAGCAATTCCTTGCCCTGCGGTGGGGCTGAGAAACACACAAGGGTGTAGCACAGGTGTAACACCAAGAGCAATCTCGGTGTCAGCCCTTATTTCAGATATTTAATTTCAGATATTAAATACCAAACTTCAGGTCAAAGGAGGAAATTCCAGCTGAATTTTACCCAGACCTAATCTCAGATGCATCAATACATCATAAGGTCAGTACTTCCTCTCATGTCCCGTGCTTTAAATTAAACTGTCAGAGGTAAATTATAGCACACAGAGTAAGAAGTGAAGCAATCATGGACTTAAATTCCTCTTAGACATATGAAAAATCCAAAGGTATTAAGCACTGGACAACAGCTTTCAGGAACCATTTTGTTGTTATGCTAAAATTATCTATGCAAATGTGCAAATAAAAATTCATAGTTTCATGACAAAAATAATTTAAAATACGTCTGCACAATGTTTCCTAGGAAATTTTAAAACTCCCACATCCAATTACAGAGTCTGTCTGAGTATCCCAAGTATCTGGACCACGAGTGCTTGACCAGGTGAGGTTCCCACAGCCTGGGTCGTGTCAAACACGCACAGCGGAAATCTCAAAAAGCAAACATCATTCCGAAAGCAGGGGCAGAAGTGGTGCCCAGCTCTCAGGAGTGTCACTGGCCGAGGTGAGCTCTGGGAAGAAGGTGAGCTGTCACAGCAGTCTGTGATAGAGACAAGTATGGGGAGGTTGTACACCTTACTTGTTTTTTTCCTTCATCTCACCTGTGGGAGCAGCTGCTTTCCTGCCTGCCAAGAGCTCTGCATTACTATTTTGAGCGTTTTGCATCTCCTTATTTTATTTATTTATTAAAGCCTGAAAAAGGGGAAAAGGGAGGCAAAACTTGCTCAAAGCATTTGAGTTTTATTTAGATTAAGACAGGCTGTTCAAATTGGCTCAGAGTCAAATGGTTCCACTAATTGCAATCCTTAGTTTAGAAAGAATGGAAGCAGTTCTTGGTTAGATCATACAACTGCAGCGCTCTTCACTTAGGGGTGAGTTTCTCATCTCAGCAAGTTTAACAAGCAGAGATTAAAACACACAGCAATTCCCAAACCGTGAAATGGCATTTCCCGGGAAATGAGTCAATTTAAAATTGAGCTGTAAAATTAAAGCCCCTCTACTGCTCCCCATTAGTTAAATACTACAGGTGAGAAAGCAGCAGCTGGCACAGATACAGCACAAGCACTGCCCCAGTTAAAGGAAGGCTAATTGGAGTAACAGAATCACAGAATCATTGGGATTGGAAAAGACCTCCAGGGTCACCCAGTCCGACCTGTTACCCCCGCACCGTGTCCAACAGCCCAGAGCACCGAGTGCCACAGACAGCTCGCTCCTTGGGCACCTCCAGGAGTGGGGACTCCACCACCTCCCTGGCCAGCCCCTTCACTGCCTGACAACCCTTTCCATGAAGAAATTCCGTCTGATGTCCAAGCTGAATCTCCCCTGCCACAGCTTGAGGCTGTTTCCCCTTGTCCTGTCCCTGTTCCCAGATCCCAAATCCCCCCGGTGTCCCCTCCTGGCAGGGAGTTGTGCAGAGCCACAAGGGCCCCCTGAGCCTCCTTTTCTCCAGGCTGAGCCCCCCCAGCTCCCTCAGGAATTCTCCAGCTCTTTCCCAGCTCCCTCAGGAATTCTCCAGCCCCTTCCCAGCTCCCTCAGGGATTCTCCAGCCCCTTCCCAGCTCCCTCAGGAATTCTCCAGCCCCTTCCCAGCTCCCTCAGGGATTCTCCAGCCCCTTCCCAGCTCCCTCAGGGATTCTCCAGCCCCTTCCCAGCTCCCTCAGGAATTCTCCAGCCCTTCCCAGCTCCCTCAGGGATTCTCCAGCCCCTTCCCAGCTCTCTCAGGAATTCTCCAGCCCTTTCCCAGCTCTGTTCCCTTCCCTGGACCCGCTCCAGCCCCTCCAGGGCTCTCAGAGCTGCCCCAGCACTGGAGGTGCCCCAGCAGGGCCAGCACAGGGGACAAGGGCACTGCCCTGGCCCTGCTGCCACCCCAGAGCTGGCACAGCCCTGGGGCCAGTGGCCTGCAGTGGCCTCTTGCCCACCTGGGCATGGCTGGGCTGGTGTCCAGCCGCTGTCACAGCACCCCCAGGGCCTTTTCTGGCCCCTCTGCCCCAGCCTGGAGCTGCAGGGGTTGCTGTGAGCCAAGTGCAGGATCTGGCACTTGGCCTTGTTGAACCCCATATCACAAATATGGCCAAAGCTTTCCGGGGCCAAGGTCTCCTGGTTCTGCTGGTGTTGGTGACAGGTTACGTGGGGTTAGGAACCTTCTGTGTGAGTAAGGAAAGGAAAGTAAGTCAGGACAACTTTCCTCATCCAAGTCCCTCATTCCTGGAGTGTTTTTCCTTCTGGAGTTACTCACGTGTTCCCAAGTCTTTGCTCTCAGACAAATCCAAAACACTGTGTAGGACATGTCCCAGTTATGCAAAGCCCCAGGCCTTTGTATGGCACAGGCAGCAGTGAGGATGGGGAGCAGGAGGCTGTTTACTTTTTTACTGCAGCTTGGAGATCAGCTGAGCTTTCTGTACAGAATGGAAGGATGAAATTCTAATTTCAGTTTGCTTTTGTGCTGAAGATTTTTATCTGTCTGGGAGAGCGTTTGTAGAAGAGCATGGATGCTGCTGCCCTGCTCTAACCAGGCAGTGCAGACAGTGAGAACTTAATTCCTATTTATTTTCCTTTCAGAGATGTCAACTCTGATTTATTATAAATTTTTAATATCCCTCATTTGTTATAATGGCAGGAAGTTTAGTAAGCAGTCTGAGAAACTTACAGATATGTTTTTCTAATAGTGTATCAAAGAAGTTTGACTTATATGTTTAAAACTAAATCCAGTGTTTTGCTGAAACTTCACTGAATTACATTGATATTGAAATGCTCTTTTTTTTTTCCCCCTCCTGAGATGTGACATGCCTGCAGCTATTGTTTTATTTTGTTTTTTATATCACTCTTGGTAACATTTCTGTGGTGAATTAATTAGTAATTGTTTCCAGATAAAATTGTTGCAAGAGTTCTATGAGAGCTTGCCACATGGCATGAGATTGCTTTTAGCTTGAGGCTTGCTCAGGTTTTCAGAATGTCTGCTCTTGGTTGCAGGTGAAGTTCTATCACTGTTGATACTGTTTGGTTCATGAATTTTCCTTGGATATTATATTCAAAATGATTAATTTTTAGACAAAAAGACTATGTATTACTGCCTCCACTTGGAAATTTCCTTTGGTTTTGTGAATTCTTTGTAGGTAGGTAAGTGGTTTGAATTCTCAAAGATGTTGAAGTTTTATAAGAAGTATAAATCACGTAATCATGGAATAGTTTGGGTTGGAAGGGACCCTAAAGCCCAGCCAGTGCCACCCCTGCCATGGCAGGGACATTTCCCACCATCCCAGGTGCTCCAGCCCCAGTGTCCAGCCTGGCCTTGGGCACTGCCAGGGATCCAGGGGCAGCCACAGCTGCTCTGGGCACCTGTGCCAGGGCCTCACACCCTCATGGGGAACAATTTCTTCCCAATATCCAGCCTAATTCTATGCCTTCTGTATGTCTATTTCTTTTAAATCTAATCTCTGTTTGCACCTACATCTGTGTCTCCATAGAAGGCCCAGATGCTTCTTGTACTTCCAAAAATCTGTAGTTTTTGTTCACTTGCCTCAATGTCCATTTTCCTGCAGAACTTCAGTAATTGGGTTTTAAAAATCTTCAGCTCAGTTTCTCAGGTTGAAAAGTATTATCATAAATTCATTTATAGACAGAGGAAGGTGATTTTTAAAAATCTGTGGGTTTTGCTTTTTAAATTTGAATCAGAGATTGACCTTAAAAAAGCTTCATAGAAAAGAGTTTGGAAAATAATTTTTGACACAGCCAAAATATTTAGAAAAGTGAGACAATAACATTAACAGATCACTGGGGAAAGGCACAGAAAAGGTTCCAAAGTACCAGTTTGGGGAACTTCCGACCTTGCTTGCTTCTCTTTTTGCCAAGTTTAAATTTAGAGTGCTTTTATTTTAAAGCTGTGTTGTAAGTAGGACAGTTGAATTTTGCCTGGGGTCTGTAATTTGCTCCAGCCATGTGCTGACGATGGAGTTTATAACTTACCTAGGAAGGAGTTCTGTTTTGGGTGCCACTACCAGAACGGGGTGTTTGGGTGCCTTCAGGTGCTGCTGCCTTTTGCTGCCATCCTTCCCTGTCCTTTATTTTCAATGTGTTAGAACTCATCTGGAATATTTTGACTAATTCATATGAGATAGGAATATGTATCCTAATTGTTTGGCTCTTGGTTTTGTCTTTTTTGCTGGTGTAGAATTTGCACTGTGCAGCATTTGCAAAATTTGATAACATTATGGAATCACAGCATGGTTGGGGTGGGAGGGATCTTAAAGTCTGTCTCATTCCACCCCCTGCCATAGGGACACCTTCCTTTAGACCAGGTTGCTCCAAGCCCTGTCCAACCTGGCCTTGATCACTTCCAGGGATGGGGCTTGGGAATCAATCCTTCATTCAGGAGGTTGTCAAGGACTTTGTGGAGAGTCAAATACAGAATGAATGAGAGGCTACACCATGGACTTCATCTGAACTGCATGCAAGAATGGTGCAGTTTGTAGAAATAAATAGTTTAGGAATAATTTTAGCTTCTGTTGGGGCATTCCTTCTGGTGGTTAGGTGGTATATCCATACATACAGGTTTGGAACCATGACATCAATCTGATAGAGAAACCATCACTCTTGATGTCCTTCAGGATGCCATTCTTGAGGAACAGTCATCAGAAGGCCTGCACAGAGAGTTCAACAGGAGACTCCCAGCTGGGTTGTGTTGTGCTGTAATTGGTTTGTTTATAATGGCTCTTAAGTAAATAATGATGTAATGATGGATCTTCAGAATTTAGGGAGTCCTTTCTGAATGTTTAAAAGCACTGCACACTAATGCTTGTCTTTGTGTTTTTGTTTGCAGACTTACTGAACCTTCAGGGTATGTCACAGATGGGCCTGGAAATTACAAATATAAGACAAAATGCACCTGGCTCATTGAAGGAAGGTGAGTGTTGGAAGCAGCTTGGGATTTTCTGTTGCTTATTGGGACTTACAGGTGAGTTTTAACCTGTACTGAATATTTTTAGGTCTCACAATACTTTCTGGCTATTCTAAAAGCTAGATAGGGCAACACTTAATTGTTCATGGTACATAAGTTTTTGTGCAACTGAGCCCTCCAAACTGACTTCTGATTAAGAGGTTTGTGTTGAAACAGCATGTGGTAAGCAAAACAAAAAATCAGTGCCCTTTTGTAAATAATGAAGGATTATGAATTACTTAACTGATATCATAGTGGACCATTCAGATGATGGGATTCATGGGATTTTTCCATGGTATGAGAAACAAGAGGAAGCTCTGAAAACTTTTATTAATGAAGAATCAGTTTCTGTAGTGATGAACTTCAGATATTTCTTTGCTCACTGAGCCATGAGGACTTCAGAGGAACCAGTGACCTTTTATTGCAAAGATTTTTGAAACTGGGAGAAGTCCCTCAGATCTATCCCCTCTCTTTGCTGCCCTTCCTGTATTTGATCCTTATATTGCTTACAGCAATTTCTTGCACAGATTTTTAGGAGTAGCATATTTAATGTCTATTCTCTGTCACCTGGTTGAAGGCAGCAGTTCATTGCATCTCACTTGCTGAAGTGTATTTTTGATAGTACCAAGCTGGTGCCAGGACTGTGAGACACATTGGTTTTAGTCTCAAAGTTTCCATGGTTGTATATGATACTCTGTGATGACATCTGTGTTCCGTCACATTCCATGTTGTTCCCTGAATCTGCAGGTAGAGAGATCTGTGAATTGGCGTGACTCATGTGAGAGTGTGAACTTGTACAGGACACTGCAAACTGAGGCCTCTTGGCATCTTGGAGGATGAGAATTTGCTACAGTCCCAGAGGGCATTTTTCCTTAGTCTTCTCCCTGTGTTTAACATACCTGTTGCTGACATGCATAGTGGGATCAAGGCATCCTTAGCAAATTTGCCAAGGGACACCAGGCCATATGGTGTGGTCAAGATGCTGAAGGGATGAAATGGCATCAAAGGGGACCTGGACAGACTGGAGACACGGGACTGTGTGAATCTCATGAAGTTCAGCAAAGCCAAGTGCAAGGTCCTGCACCAGGCTGGAGCAAACCAGAGCCCAAACTCAGGATGGGTGGGGCATGGCTGGAGAGCAGCCCTGGGGAGAAGGACCTGGGGTGCTGCTGGGTGAGAGCTGGACATGGCCCAGCCCAGAGCTCTCCAGCTCAGGGCTGATCCCAGCATGGGCAGCAGGAAAGGTGGGAATTGTGTCCCTGTGCCCCCATGCTCAGGTGAGACCCCACCTGCAGAGCTGCCCCAGCCCTGGATCCCAGATTCAGGAGGACGTGGAGCTGCTGCAGAGAGCCCAGAGGAGGCCCTGGAGCTGCTGCAGGGCTGGAACCCCTCTGCCCTGGAGCCAGGCTGGGAGAGCTGGGAATGTTCCCCTGGAGAAGGGAAAATTGCAGGGAATGCTCAGAGTCCCTGCAGGGGCTCCAGGAGAGCTGGAGAGGGACTGGGGACAAGGGCTGGAGGGACAGGACACAGGGAATGGCTCTACTGCCAGAGGGCAGGGCTGGATGGGATTTTGGGCAGGAATTGTTCCCTGGGAGGGGATGAGGCCCTGGCCCAGGGTGCCCAGATTTGCTGTGGCTGCCCCTGGATCCCTGGCAGTGCCCAAGGCCAGACTGGATGGGACTTTGAGCAACCTGTCCATGGCAGGGGGTGGAACATGATGGTTGTGAAGGTCTCTTCTAACACAAACCACACTATAGTTCTTTGTTTGGGAGATCTGGTGAGTTAGGAGGAATTATTCATTGTATCTCCTTCAGACATTGAGTTGAGGAGGTTTAAATCCTAAGCTCCTGAGATACTCAATACTGACAACTAAGCTGCTCCATAGAACCATCTAGAATGATGAAACTGAAAGGCAACTACTCATTATTAACTTTATAAGGAGCCCAGTTGTTTGAGGTGGTAAAGAGGAAAAGTTGGATGATCCAAGTGGCTACACCTTTTAATTTGTGTAGGTAATAGGAATACAGCTGCAGACAGTTTGCAATTACAAATTATTAAAAAATGTTTCACAAGAGCATTATTGCAGACAAACCAGCCTCAGCAATCTCTGCACAACCAGCTTAACCCTCATAACTTCTGTTTTTAAAGGACATTGTGACTCACATTTTTATCAGAAGTGAAGTGCTGCTCATGAGTCCTCAATAATGTCACCAAAGTTGCTCCTCCAGCCTGTAATGGCTATTACTGAGAGGCTTCCTAAGGAACCACCACTTTGGAGAGTTTGAAGTGAGATCTTGCTTGATGGAAATGCAGAAATGTTCCTTCCGATTCTGTAGCCAGGCATTTAGGTTGGAGTCCTTTTCCTGCCTATGAGTGTTAATACCCTGCTGTCAGGACATGGTGGTAAACAGAAAAGAGAGAATCACGCTGATTGAACCAGCAGCTGTGTGAAAAGTGTCCAAGCTTGCTGCCAGAAGTGAAATTCCCAGACATCTGGACTTGGAAAGCAGTGCCTGCAAAGATGTTCAGTTCTGAGTGCCCTCACCTCGTTGCTGGCATTCCATTGTGCAGCAGCTTTGAGGTTAGCAGGGAAGAGTACAACCTGAGTGAGCTGTTGAAGACACTGGGCAAATTCAGATATAGAATAAGCTATGTGCTCCTTAGTGTTCTCATTTCCTCTCTGCACTGTTTCTGATTTTTCTTGGCTGGTGTCTGTGCTGTGTTCTCATCTCAGGGGAGTCCTTTTTACTTTTCCCAGGAGTGTGAACAAGACAGATGAGCTCCATGAAGCCTGAGGTCCGTGTGATTGTGCAGATGAGGGCTGTCTGCTAACAGTTGTTGGCTGTTGCAAAGAGATTCTTCCTTTTTGTTTGTGGTCTGAACCTTTATTGATTGACAATTTCTTTCTGCTCTACAATTGTCAGGCTATTCAAGTAGAATCAAACCTCTGTGACTGCATAGGCTGCTCAGTTATGTAGTCACAGGTACTCCTTGTACCTTTTCTTTAAGCAGGACATTATCCTTGGGTTCCACCTGCTGTGTTTTTCCAAAGGCCTAGAGTAGATTGTTGTACCTATCAAAAAGTAGTCATTTACAGAATAACTCCCTGGAGATTTCCCCTCCTGTGGGAAGGAAGGACTCTATGGCAAGCTGACATTTCAAAAATTCATTTGGTTAGGATGAACAGGGATTTCTTCTGAATTCAAGGCAATGCTGTTGGGGAGATCCTAGATACTTGTGTCTGGCCTTTCAATAGCATTAGCTGTGGGTGGGAGCAGGCACTGCTGATACACATTCATTTTCTGTTTGTTTCAGGTCCAAGCACCATTTTGGTGGTGTTTGCACCTTCCTAGAGCAGAGCCCTAAATAAAGTGTATGCTGTGCTTTCTTCATGATTGTAATTATATGTGTCTTTTTATATTAACCATGGAACAAATGATATCTTACCTTGCTGAAAACCTGGACATGCCCCAGCCATGTATGCTGGCCCCCAGAGGCCTCCCTCCCATGCCCTGGGCTGATCCCAGCGTGGGCAGCAGGGGAGGATTCTGCCCTGGTGCCCCCTCACGTGAGACCCCACCTGCAGAGCTGCCCCAGCCCTGGATCCCAAATTCAGGAGGATGTGGAGCTGCTGCAGGGCTGGAGCCCCTCTGCCCTGGAGCCAGGCTGGGAGAGCTGGGAATGTTCCTCTGGACATGGGAAAATTCCAGGGAGAGCTCAGAGCCCCTGGCAGGGCCTGCAGGGGGTCCAGGAAAGCTGGAGAGGGACTTTTGGCTTGTTTGAGCAGTGGCTGAGGTCACTTGGTTTGTTCAGGCTGAAGAAGAGGAGGCTGGGGGGAAACCTCATCACTATCTGCAACTTCCTTCTGAGGCAAAGGGAAGGGGCTGACACTGATCTCTCTGTAGCCAGGGACAGGACCCAAGGGAATGGCTTGAAGTTGTGTTAGGGGAGGCTCAGTTTAGATATCAGGAAAAGGTTCTTCCCCCACAGGGTGGTCAGACACTGCCCGGGCTCCCCAGGGAATGGTCATGGTGCCAGGGCTGCCAGAGCTCCAGGAGCATTTGGGCAATGCTCTCAGGCACAGGTGGGATTGTTGGGGTGTCCTGTGCAGAGCTAGGGGCTCCTTGCCAGTCCCTTCAAACTCAGCATATTCTGTAATTCCGTGATCTGTTCTGCACAACAGGACACAGTTTTCTGACCATAAAGAAATTTTTGGTTAATATCGGGAGAGTTGCACACCAAAACCACTCCTGAACCACAACATGTTTAATGCACCTACAGTTACACCAAGTCACTCAGTTTTAGTCTTGTCTGGAGCTTCACACCAGAGGAGTGCATTGAAGGGATTTTGCCCTTTGTGTTGAGTGGCTAATTACAAATATTGAATTTATTTATTTATTTGTTTGTTTGTTTATTTATTCTTTACAGGCCAAACACAATCCTCAGGCTTCGATTCAATCACTTTGCCACAGAGTGCAGCTGGGACCACTTGTATGTGTATGATGGAGACTCAATTTATGCTCCCTTACTGGCAGCTTTTAGGTAAGTTCCCCTTGGTGAGAATCTTATCTGTAGCCAGTGGTATTTTCTTAACTTAGAGCCTCTCTTAAATGTGACTTCTGACACTGTAAATATGATCCAGTAATCCAAATGTATAGCAGTGCAAGTACAGCACATACAGCCAGTGTCCTTTTGTGCATTGCTCGTCAGTATAAACAATTAAGGACTTGTTTCTTGCTTTTACAATGAACAAGTCATGTCACTGCACTCTAGCATGTAAGTATTATGTTTTCATTTCCAAATCTTGATTCTGTGAGAGACAAAAAATTATTGTCATCTGTCTGGGCTGGAGAGGATTTGGTGTGCGAGGTCCTTTGAAAGCAGAAAACTGCCCCATTTATGGGTTTGAACATGATTTATGAGTTAAACTTTTAGTACTGTCAATGCAGACAGAAGGGCAAAAGCCAGATAATGTTGTAGACATGGAGGTCTCATAGAATTACGTCTATCTTTTATGTACCTTAAACTTCAAATATTTTGTGTTGATTTGAAGTTATTTGGAACATGTTCAGTAACAGCAATGATGGATCAACATAGTTCTTGCAAAAACAGAATCACAGGATGGTTTGGGTTAGAAGGGACCTTAAAGCTCCTCCAGTGCCACCCCTGCCAGGGCAGGGATACCTTCTGCTGTCCGAGGCTGCTCCAAGCCCCAGTGTCCACCCTGGCCTCGGGCACTGCCAGGGATGCAGGGGCAGCCACAGCTGCTCTGGGCACCCTGTGCCAGGGCCTCACACCCTCACAGCCAGGAATTCCCTCCCAAGATCCCACCCAGCCCTGCCCTCTGGCAGTGGAAGGCATTCCCTGTGTCCTGTCCCTCCATGCCTTGTCCCCAGTCCCTCTCCAGCTCTTGATGTGTACAAGTATCTGTTCTTTTATCCATTTTTTTATCTTGACCAATAGGTTTTAGATATTTGGCTCATCCATGTGATGAGAGATCAGTGTGGATGCTGGTGAACTATCAACATTTCATACTGAGACCTAAACATGTCTTGTGCTTTTCTGTATTTCAGTCTCGCAGTGACACAACCACCTTATGCATTTTATTCTTTAAACTGGAATTAGGAAAATAATCCCGAATTATGTATGGAAAAAACTAATAGTTCCCCTGGCACTCTGCTTGTTCCAAGTGGCTGTGTAACTATTTGCAGAATTAACCTTCTGCTGGGCTTCCTCTCATTTGTGAAATGAATGTCTAAAAATAATTCGTGTTTGTTCTGGAAAATCCTTGTAACGTCTGTGAGAGATCAGCAGAAGAACAAAAGTTGATAAAAATTTGAACCACTCCATGTGTTTTTTTTGGTCTTCAAATGTAGAGTTGTTTTGGAGTGAAGGAATGTTTCCTGTAAATCTTCAGAGTAACATGAGGTCAAAGGAGGACACCTCATTTGAAGTAGATGCAACCTTTTTCTTCTAAAAACCTCCAAAAACATGTCAATGCCACCTGGAAGTGCTCTCCTGGTATCATGCCCTGATTGATGTGCAGGAAGAGGAGGAAATGTCATCTTGACCCAATGTCATTTTGTTCTAATCAAGCTATTTTTTAATACACTAGTGAAAAGGTGCAATGATGATTTGTGCCTGCCATTTCTTATGTGTTTTCCAAAAATCAGTAAGCTTTTAAAATTGAAGTTATAAGTAGTTCACAGCATTAACAGCTATGGTTCAGACTGGGAAATCTTCCGTAAATCAGGAAGCCTGGGCCTGAGGACAAGCAAACATGAACTTAGTACAGTAATGCTTTTGAGGTAGGGAAAAAACACAATTTAAAAAAAAAATACAGTAATTTCATTATTGTAAACCGCACCTGATTATAAGCCGCACTTTGGTTGGCAGCGAACTTTCACAAAGTTTCACTCTGGATTACAAGCTGCACTTCCGGGTTCAGACCAAAACTTTAGTCAAAATGGTGCAGCTTATAATCATGAAGTTACTGTACTTCTTTAGATGACATTTGAATTTAACTTCATTAGCAGTGAACTGTGTTGTTCAGTAATCCAAGTTCAGGAAATGGCAGATGCTTCTCATGTTGGTGAAGTACCAGAAAGCATCTGTTGAAAAACATCTTTCTCTGGTACAAAATAAATGCATTGGCATTTTTTAAGAGCGGTGTTCATATTTTCTCAATTTACTTGGGTTATATGAAATTTATTATTGCCATAACATATTTCCTTGTTCGTTATTTTTGTACCCTTCCAGGAGATTTGCAAGACTGAGCTTTGGACCTTTTAAGCTTTCTAGAAATTCCTTTCTTTCTGAACTCAGTTTTTTGTTCCCTCCCTTGCTTTTTACAACAGTTCCCTGAACCTTCACTTTCTTCACTGCTCTCATTTTGTTTTCTCGACCTTCTGATGCTCATTTATTTTTGTTCACAAGATAATATTTATCCTGAAACACACACACACACACACACACACACACACACACACACACACAGATATATATATGTGTTGTATATATATAAGATGATCTTGGGAGTCCTCAGCATTGTAGGAAAGTTTACATTAGTTTTATTAATTTTTAGCAGCAATAAATATTTGCTTAATGCCAGCATTTACACAGTTCCAGTGTGTGCATAGAGTAAACTCCTTGTAGTCTGCGAGTCCCCAGAGCTGCCTGGTCCGGCACATTAAGCTCTTTTCATTAAACAGTGTTAAAAATATGTTTGCTGGTTTATATTTGTGACCACAGGTACAGTGAGACTATGTAAATGTGCTGCTTCAAAAATGCAGTAAAAGAACATGGAAAACAACTGCAGCATGTTTGTCAGCCCTGATGAAGAAATCTGAATTACATAAACTCTACTCAGCCCCTGTGAACTTAGTTGGTTTTGTTAACTTTACTCCACATTAAACATTTACCAGAGCTGGTTTTGTACCCTTTTTTTCATTTTGCTCTGGTTGGCAGAGGGTGTTTTCCTCATCAAACCCAGTTGTTCTTCTGCTAGACTTTTGGCAATGGCCCAAAGCTCCTGGTGGTTGCTGCCAGGTGCCAATGGATGGTCATGTGAGCCTGTGTTCCCTCTGGCAACAGCATCAGCTCACCATCCTTTCCTTCCTTGCTGGTCAGCAGGGCACCTGAGCACCCAAATTTGAGCGTAGGGGTCAGTTGGGTTGGAAGGGTCTGATCCCTCTCTCAAAGCAGGGCCACCATCAGAGCCCTTTGCTCAAGACTTTGTCCAGTTAAGGTGTGAATTTATCTTTAGGATAGAGATCTTGTTGATCCTCTGAGTCAGTGGTCCAGAGACTGGTGTTAAAATAATGATAAAAAGTGATAAAAACTGAATCTAATACTAATGTCTAGCCACAATCTTTTGCTGCAACCTGTGTGTGTTACCTCCTGTCCTCTTCTTGTGAACCTCTGGTATTCCCATCTCTCTAATCTCTCCTGAGGTAGCTGAGGTAAAAAATTCTTCTTCAGCTGTATCTCCTTGAAGTTAAAGAAACCTCACTCCTTCTACCTCTCCTCGTATGTAGATTATATGAATCTCCTCTATTTTTTCCTTCTAATCCCTCAATTCTTTACCAGAAATTGTAACTGACCTTGCTGTCATGGGAATGTGTATCCAGCTCAGGGGCTTCCAGCAGCAGGAGGACGTGGAGCTGCCAGAGCAAGTGCAGAGGAGGCCACAGAGGTGCTCCAAGGGCTGGAGCCCCTCTGCTCTGGAGGGGCTGGGAATGTTCCCCTGGAGAAGGGAAGGCTCCAGGGAGAGCTCAGAGCCCTTGGCCCGGCCTAGAGGGGCTCCAGGAGAGCTGGAGAGGGACTGGGGACAAGGGCTGGAGGGACAGGACACAGGGAATGGCTTCACTGGGAAAGGGGAGATTGGGCTGGGATGTGGGCAAAGAATTCCTGGCTGGGAGGGTGGGGAGGGGCTGGGCTGGAATTCCCAGATTTGCTGGGGCTGCCCCTGGGTCCCTGGCAGTGTCCAAGGCCAGGCTGGACATTGGGACTGGGAGCAGCCTGGGACAGTGGAAAGTGTCCCCTGCCGTGGCAGGGCTGGAATGAGATGATCTTTAAAGCTTCTTTCAACTCAGGCTGTGCTATGTTTCATTGATTCTCTGGTACTGTTTTACTTTCTGCCACTGACTTCAGTCCAGCTTACACAAAATAGATGTTATTTCAGTCCAAAGCAGAGGTTTGCCTTTCCCTGGGTGTTACTGGGCAGCTGAGCTGAGGAGGAGTGTTTATTTACTTTGGAGTAGAGATGGTTGCAAAATGTTTTGAAACCTTATGAAAGGAAATAAAAGCAGCATGTTGTGAGACATGCGAGTTGCTCAGAGATTCTGGATCATTGTTTAGAGGAAGTTTTGCATGTTCCTTTATCATTTTGATTCTGCACATTGGATGGCATGGCAGATGTAAATTCTGTTTGTGCTTCTGTTTATTCCATATGATGCTGGGACCAGGCTGATTTATTCACTGTTTTTGAGGTTGAACCTTTCAGGGATCTGATCATTCCCACTGTGTTGTGTTCTCTTCATGGCTTTCTCAGAAAGAAATTAAAATGACCCATTCATGGAAATGTTCAAGGCCAGGTTGGATGGGACTTGGTGGAAGGTGCTTCTGCCCATGGCAGGGGGCTTTGGCTGGATGACCTTTCAGGTGCCTTCCAACCCAGACAATTCTATGATTCAGTTTCCTTAGACTGTTTTAAATTTGTCTAGGTGGGATAGCACCCTCTTTACCTATTTACGCATGAATCACCAGGAAAAGATGGAAATAAGGGAATAAGTGGGATGCAGGAATTGTTATGGAGGTACCTGTGTTCTTGTCAAACAAATCCCAAATTTGAGATTTCTATCAGAAAACAAAGAATTGTCTAGTTATAGTCCTTTTATTAGGAAAGTTTATTGAGAGGATTTTTTTGTCTTGCCTTCCTCTTATTTTGCCCTGTAATACCAGTTATAAGTGCTGAGAACAAAGCAATATTTTTCTTGTCCCTGAGCTGCAGTTTGCCTTACCCAAATTATTTTCAAATGTTTGTTTTCCTGTGGTGGAGATGGACTGTCCTACAGTGTCCATTACAAAGGAATATTTTGAACCAAACAAGAATTTTGTTAGGCTTTTTGTTCTTTGGTTTTGTGGGAGATGGTCTTTTGGGAGAGATAAACTTCAGAAGTCTCAAATGTTGACAATGAAACAAAGCACCTCTTCCAGAGAGATGAAAAGGGAATTCATTTTGCTGTTTAATCCCATCTCCTTGATAAGCAAGTGAGCAGCAGTGGGAAATTTGGCTTTCTTGTAAGGAAATATTTCTTGAGATGTATATCAGCAGATGTGCTGGAATTGTTTAGCCAAAACATAGGATCAGGTTTCAGTGATTTTTATGGTGTGTTGGTAAAATGAAGGCTATCTTTTTGTCCACTCTAGGAATTGAAATGCAGGAAGGGCTGTTGTGCAGTTTGCAGTGATCCCACTGTAGATAACTCATTCGTCTGCTATTTTTGGTGCAAATACCTCAAAATCTGTAGCAAAAAGGATCTGGGTGTCTCTTCTGTTCTTGGAGAACACCATTGTATTGTACCGTGGGGACAGTAAAAATCAGGTCACAAAAATGTGCTTTCCAGGTGGTATTAATGGATGCTGTGGATAGCTGGGAATAATTTTCTTGAGTGGATAAACTCGTTTGTTCTGTCCTAGGAAACTGTCTTCAACTGCATTTGCTTTCTATTCAAAATAGATGTGAAAAGAGGAAAAGTAAGTTCTTCTCAGCAGGGAAATTCTTCTCATCATTGGTTTTTAGTTGATGGTGGCCTTGGATACTCGGGAGTTGCAGGGCATGGACGAGCCTGGGCTGCTTTCCCAGGAGAGCGGCTGGAGCTGCCTCTGGCTCCCTGCCCCACACTCTCTGCCCTGTCACTTGAGTCTCTGCTTGTCACAAAGCTTTGAGTCTGCCTTTGAAAATGGGAGTGAGGCTGCGGAAAGATGGATCTGTACAGGAAAATAGCAACTGACTGTGAACATGGGGTGGTAGACAATGTGTTGTACATGGATAAAGGCTTTTAAAAACATAAATTCAATAGACTTTGAATTTATACCCACTTTGATGCCTTTTGTATGAAGAAGGAATCAACTTTTTGTTTTTGTCACGCTTCTGTTAAATGAAGAATAAACATTCCTTCTCAGATGCAAGGTGTTCAGGGCAATAGGGAAATAGGTAGTAATTACTTTTTTCAAAGCTCATTTTAGTTTGTCAGTTTACTCCAATTATTTTGACAAACCATTATATAAATCTGTAGTGTGTCTGGAATATTGTAGAGAGTCTTGCCCACCATATTTGCTTCTCTCTGCCAGTCCTGGAAAACTAAAATGCTGGATCTCAGAGAGCCTGGAAGGGTGAGAGAAACAGCCAAAGGCATGCAACAGTCTGAAGCAAAGAATGAGGTGTAACTTGAGAGTGTGACAGGCGTCTATGATAGAAAAGACAACAAATGTGGATGTGATGAGTCAGGTGGGGCTTATAAAAGAAGGGATGATGGAAAGATGTGGTACAGTTCATAAGCTTGAAGGATGAGATGGCATCCAGAGGGACCTGGACAGGCCCAAGGAGTGGCACTGTAGGAACCTCATGGGATTCAACAAGATCAAGTGCAAGGTCCTGCATCAGATTGGAGCAGTCCTGAGTACGAGAACAGACTAGGGGATGGAGGGATGGAGAGCAGCCCTGGGGAGAAGGACTTCGTGATGTTGGTAGGTAAGAGACTGGACATGCCCTGTCCTTGTGAGCTGGACACCCCCCATGCCCTGGGCTAATCCCAGCATGGGCAGCAGGAAAGGTGGGAATTGTGTCCCTGTACCCCCGTGCTCAGGTGACACCCCACCTGCAGAGCTGCCCCAGCCCTGGATCCCAAATTCAGGAGGACGTGGAGCTGCTGCAGGGCTGGAGCCCCTCTGCTCTGGAGCCAGGCTGGGAATGTTCTCCTGGAGAAGGGAAAATGCCAGGGAATGCTCAGAGTCCCTGCAGGGGCTCCAGGAGAGCTGGAGAGGGACTGGGGACAAGGGCTGGAGGGACAGGACACAGGGAATGGCTTCACTGGGAAAGGGGAGATTGGGCTGGGATCTGGGGAAGGAATTCCTGCCTGGGAGGGTGGGGAGGGGCTGGGCTGGGATTCCCAGATTTGCTGTGGCTGCCCCTGGATCCATGGCAGTGTCCAAGGCCAGGTTGGACATTGGGGCTGGAGCACCTGGGACAGTGGGAGGTGCCCCTGGCAGGGAGTGGAATGAGATGAGCTTGAAGTCTCTGATTTAAGCTTCTAATGCAAACCAGTCTGTGATCCTATGGCTCACTGTTTGTATTTCTCATAGAAAAGGAGCCCAAGAAGCAGCAAGTCAAAAATGAGTAGAATAATTCTTTCTCTGCTGTTGTAGAGTTAAATTGTTAACCTCACTGCTGCAGATTTTTTCAGGTGAAAAGGATATAAATGATTAAGAAAGGAATTGGATAGAAGCATGGATGAACGATTTATTTAGCTGTGCTGACTTGGGTGCCTTCTCCAGGTCTAAGCATCTGAGCTGGATGTCTGGAAGGTGGATTACACATCACCAAAATGCCCCGTACTTGCTTGATATGTCAAAGCCTTTCCCAATCATTTTTGTAGCTCACAGTCAGGACAAGACCTGGGCTCAGCAGACCTTTAGTTTGACTTCGTTTTTATTCTTTTGGGACACGTTAATTTCTGTTTCCAAACATACTACCTTGTTTTATGAATGGGACCTGCTTAATTCATTGCTGAGTAACAAGGGAGGGAAAGGTTTTTTATAGGGATAACTAACATTCTAGAGAACTTCAGGTTTTCTCTCGTTAAATACTTTCAATATACATTTGTTTATGATTCCACAAGTTCATTATACTTCAAATAATGAAAATACCTCGAGTTTAAATTGTTTTATTGAAGTTAAATTATTTTATTGAAAGTACTGGTGCATTTACTCTTGTTGCTTTGCTCCCTTTTATTTCACTTCTAATATTGTTCTTTTACTTTTCCAGTGGTCTCATTGTTCCTGAGAAAGACAGCAATGAAACAGTACCCGAAGTTGTAGCTACTTCTGGATATGCTCTTCTACATTTCTTCAGTGATGCTGCCTATAATCTCACCGGGTTTAACATCACCTATAAGTAAGTGGCACCACTCCACAGTGATGCTGCAGGTTGAGCAAAAGGAGTTTTCTCCTTTTCTCACTTTTGTCTTGAAATAAGCAATTGCCATTGAAGTGTGTAATTATGAGCAGACACCTGAAATTAGATTTTTGTCTTTATTGTACCCTTTCAACAGCTAATAGGTGGCATGTGCTCGATGTTACAACTTGTCAGTTGTAAGCGTGGACAAATGTTTGCTGAGTTTGATTATATCCAATCAACAAGAATTGATATGTTTTGTGCCCGTCTGTGCTCTTGAGTGTTCTGCAGGGATACTTCTGCACAAACACACTTTTCCATCAGCCACACATTTCACTTGAGACACTGGGCTGTAGCTGCTCTTGAGGATCCTCATCCTTAGGATATGCTTTTTTATTCAATCCCTGGATTGAATCCCTTAATCTGACTTCTTTTTATTCTGGATTGGTTTTATATTCTTTCATTCATATTCTAAACAGATGGGTGCTTTCTGTTCACTGGCATATATTTAGTCCTTGTCGATGAGCTTTTTCAAAGTAATTCTGTGTGCTCCCTAATTCATCAACTGCTTTTAAAAAGGTTTTGTCTTGAGGTAAATGTGTGGACATACTCACAGAAATGGAAGGTTTTGCTTCTGCAGGGTTTGTGAGCTTTGAATTTTTTTGCTCCTACAGATGCACGTTATGTTTCATGCCACACTGGGAGATTTAATTTGGCAGTAACCAGCAGAAGGTCTCACCTCTTTCAGGAAAAAAAGCTGGAAAAACTTCAGGCACAACTAACTTCTTGCAAAAATTGAATTTCTCTTAAAATGAGGAGCTTAGTTTTTGAGTATCAAGTCTCAGTGCTTTCATCCATGATAAGAAAATAAATATGTGCTTAATAATCCACATAATAGTGAATTCTTTAAAAACAGGGGATCCAGCACCCCTTGAAAGCTCCAGAAGAAGATGAGGAGTCTTTGCAAATTTACTTTGCAACCAGAGGAGCTGAAGAGGCAGCGTTTTCCAAGTCTGGCTGATTGCATAAAGCAGGACTCCATCTACTGCCAGCTGTTGGATTTGCACCATTGCAGTGAAATACTCTCTTCAAGAACAATATTCTTTTAATTCTTCACTTTCTTCATAATTCCAAACAATTTCAAGTGCTGTTTTGTGTTCTGGTTCTTAGGTTTCCTCATAACACTTTTGCAGTAAGTAGATTAAGTGGTACATAACAGTCTTCATAGTCTTCATAGTTACTACTGGGTCTAGGTGCTCAACAAACACGTGTAAAATTATGTCTTGGAGCCAGTGATAGTGAGAATAATGGGTAGTAATTTCCATCTGTGAATTATTCTGATTGATACACCAGCAAAGACTGGAGTCTGGAAATTAATATAATCTCAAAATTTGGACCTTTACCAAGGATGTATCTGGTTTTGCCTCAGCTACATTGCAGATATTATAAAATCAGAAATTATTCAAACCAAGCACATCTTCAGCTTGGGTTTCGTCTCCAGTTGTTCTCTTGGTAAGCAGATCCCAGAATAGCACCTAATTGTGAGCAGTTTAAGTATAAATTGCACAGACACCACAGCAGCCTTATACTCTTGAGTAAAGTCCTCACTTACTGTTAAGTGTTTTAAGGCAAGTCTTTTGCCTTACAAAGAGCTAAAAATCATATTGATAATTTTCTCAGAGGAGCTGAGAATTTAACTTGTGAAATGAAGCATTTTGTAGGAATAGACTACAAATCTCTACAGGTTCATCACACCAGGTAGCACATGACTGTCTCTTGATTTGTAATGATTTGTAATGATTTGTATTAATTTTGTTCAGCATCACTCTTGCCTTTGTTAATAATTGAAGGGAATCTGCTTCCTTCCTGATGAGCTGCTTTGTGCTCTGTCCCCAGTTTCAATATGTGTCCCAATAACTGCTCTGGCCAAGGGGAGTGCAGGCTCAACAGCAGCACCATGGCCCTGCAGTGTGAGTGTGCCGAGCGCTGGAAGGGAGAGGCTTGTGACATTCCCTACTGCCCGGAGAACTGTGGGGCGCCTGAGAGAGGCCAGTGCAACCTCAATGGCTCTAAAGCGTGTTCGTGCTCTGCAGGATGGCAAGGTGGGTCTCCTGGTGGATATACAGAACTTTTGGGATGGATTTTCTGTGTATGGAACTGGCACTTTATTTGGGAGTACATGGGAATGTTCTGCATGACAAGTATTAGCATTTTGACTAGGATCACAGTATCTGCTTTTTAAATTTATAAGACCAAACTTCATTTGGAAGGATGGATATGCTGGAGAGGAGGCCACAGAGGAGCTGCAAGGGCTGGAACCTCTCAGCTCTGGAGACAGTTTGGGAGAGCTGGGGATGTTCACGTGGAGAAGAAGAGGCTCCAGGGAGACCTCAGAGCCACTTCCAGTGCCTGAAGGGCCTCCATGAGAGCTGAAGAAGAACTTTGGACAAGGGCCTGGAGTGCCTGGACAAAGGGGAATAACTTTAAATTGAAACTGGGTTGTTTTAGATTAAAGAAGTAGTTTTTTACAGTGAGACTGTTGACACCCTGACACAGGGTGCCCAGAGAAGCTGTGGCTGCCCCATCCCTGGAAATGGATCAAACTGGGATCCTGGAAGGTTTCCCTGCCCATGGCAGGGCGGTGGAAGGTGATCGTTCCAACCCATCCCAGTCTGTCCTCGTGTGCTTTTTTCGGTTGCTTCTAAAAACAACTTTGTTGCCATCCAAAGTGGAACCAGCCTGTGGTGTGCAGGCATCCCTTCAAACCCCAGTCCTGTCAAGCAGATTTGAGCCTGGTTGCCATAGTTGACCTGTGTGAAGATGTAAAATGCTTTGTTCTCGTGTCCAGCTGAGCTGATCATTCATGTCCAACTTGGCAGTGATTTGGCCTGAACATACATTTTTCCTTTGCAAAAACCTACTGACATGTAAGAATTACTCTGTTATTGAATGCAATCAACTACAGCGCTAGCAGGACATTGACCTCCAGCTGAAATACAGCTTTTAAAAAAAAAAATTTTAAACCTTCTTTTCCCAGGTCCTGGCTGTTCAATTCCTCTTCCTGCAAACCAGTCGTTTTGGACCCGGGAGGAATACACTCTTCCAAAACTTCCTAGAGCGTCTCACAAAACCGTCATCCATGACAATAAAATGTGGATTGTTGGAGGCTATGTCTTCAATCATTCTGACTCTCAGAAGGTTTTAGCGTGAGTATAAACCCTGATAATAAAAACTAAAGAGAGGAGCTTAGATTTGAGAGTTATTTTTAGGAAACGGCACCTGGCGTGCTTTGCTTTGGTCTGTGCTTCATCTCCAAGGGAAAACAACTGTAATAAAAAATCAGGCTCACGTTTGACATGGGGTGCTAATTTTGGAAAAGAAAAGCATAAGGTTCCTGATGTTCAGTGAGTTTTTGATTCATCTGTGTCTGACAGAATTTAACTATTCTCTGTATATTTCTGGGCCAGTTCCTAAATTATATCTAACCTCATATTCAAAGAGGGTAGTTTTGTTTCAGTGTCTTTAGCCCTTCCCTGTGTTGTTTCTGTGTGACTTGAGTTTTTGGCTCCTTAATTAACACATACTGATTACTCTGGATCATTATCCCCAGTGGGTAGGATACCAAACAGGGATTGGCATTAAGATGAGGACATTTATTCAATTGTTTGAGGAGATTCAACAGTAACTGAAATACCAAGTAATAATTGTGTACTTCATGGAAATACTTTGTTTAAAAAACCCCAGCTTTTGTGTTGCATTAGGGCAGATCTAGGCAAAAGCTGGATTTTTTACCTCACTTTGATAGACCTAAGTGAGAGTTGTGTATTCTGCACTCACATTCTGAGGTAATAGTTCTTATAAGGGAAGAGGAGCTGAAAACACTCATTTAAATGTAGACCAATTGCTAGTTGCACCCACAATTTACTCCTCCAGAGTCACACCTCGTTTTTTAATAGGATACCCTGTGGCTTTGTTGAATGCTTTCTCTCAGAGGTGATTTTATCTCACAAGACCCTAAGCCTGGCAAATACAGTGCCTTATTTTGAATAAGAAACCACAAGCCATTTTCAGGGCAGAGGGTTTATGTTATTTTAAGCATGAATGATGTAATTAAAATGTGCTTTTAAGCACTGACAGAGTTTTTTAATCAAGTAGCTGGAAATTACCTCAGTTTAGTGTAAGTTTTCCTACTTTTTTGAGGGAGAGGTGGTATAGGTTGTCACAGCTTGACAGGCAATGCATTAGCTCTTGGGTTTATATGGAAAAGAAAACAGGGCAAAGGAAATCAATATGTGGATGTTGAGTAAGAGAGCAGGCTCAACTGGATTTTTTAAGCTCATAAGTAGTTTGTGTGAGCTTTGTGCATGCTGAAATCATGACAGGATTTATTATTTCAGTGAATAATTATATCAAACATATGATCTTGGTAAGTAATTTTCCCCAAATCTTAGAAAAGACAAGCAGTCATATTCTCAACTTTAATGCCTATTCCTTGGAAAATAATTCCGTTTTTATTATTCAGGTATGATCTTATTTCTGAAGAGTGGCTTCCACTGAACAACTCTGTGAACGCCGTAGAGATGAGATATGGTCATTCGCTGGCATTGCACCAGGTGAGTTCAGTGTTCGCTTCCCAGCTGGTTTCCTCTTCCCCCCTGCTTCCCACTCCTTATCCCAGACCAGTCTTGCTTTGAGAGTAGCATTCCTCATTCAGAGGCTTGTCCATGCTTAGTCCAGGCTGTACACCTGTGCTCAGAGAATCCTTGGGTGGGTGTCCTAGGAAGTCTGCAGTGTCTCTGCCTGTGTGATCCTTCTTTGCCCTTTTTCCAGAGATTTTGAGGATGGCTGAGGTCAGTGAGTCCGTTATTTCCCTCTTGCTGTCTGTGCTGACAAGACATGCTGGAGGCTGAGTTTGCTGGAGTCCAGCTGATTCCCCACAGCTACCTTTTATGTAGATTATGTGAATATTTTTATGAGCTCTGCTGTCCAAGACTCCAAAGCAGGTCTGGGGGTTTAAGGGTTTTTTTACTTGCTCTGCAAGTAAACTTGTGAATCTGACCTTTCAGCATCTGACACAGCAAGTGGATTTGACTGTGTTTACCTCCTTTCTCACTTGCGTGCCTTGCTGTGAGTGCAGGCTATGTGAAAGCAGGATGGCAAAGTCTTTGGACAGGAAATTAACTAATCCTTTATTGACCTTTGGCTTTTGGGATGCTATTTAGCTCAAACAGTGTAGGCCTGTGCAAAACTTAATCATAAATACTCAAAAAATTCCGCACACTGTTGTTCACGAACAGAGCACTTGAAGAACCTCAAAGCATGGACATTCATTATGGAATCACAAAATGGTTTGGTTTGGAAGGGACCTTAAAGATCATCTAGTCCCAATCCCCTGCTGTAGGCAGAGACCTTCCACTGTCCCAGGTGCTCCAAGCTCCATCCAGCCTGGCCTTGGACACTTGCAGGGATGGGGCAGCCACAGCTGCCCTGGGGACCCTGGGCCAGGGCCTGCCCACCCTTTCAGGGAAGAATTTCTTCCCAATATCCCATCCATCCCTGCCCTCTTGCAGTAGGAATCCATTCCCTGTGTCTGTCCCTTCAGGCCCTTGTCCACAGCCCCTCTCCAGGGGACTTTACTAAGTAACTTCGGACCAGAAGCTTAATTCCTTACCAAACAGCTGTTTCCTAAATGCTGAGCTCCTTGGCCTTATTTTATCTGGCTCCTTTCAGGACAACATCTACATGTATGGTGGCAAGATAGATGCGACGGGGAACGTGAGCAGCCAGCTGTGGGTGTTCCACATCCCCAGGCAGAGCTGGGCCGCCGTGACTCCCAAGGCCAAGGAGCAGTACGCCGTGGTGGGGCACTCGGCGCACATCGTCACCCTGCGGGACAACAGCACCGTCATGCTCGTGCTCTTCGGGCACTGCCCCCTCTACGGCTACATCAGCAACGTGCAGGAGTACAACCTGGGTGAGTGAGGGAGACTGCCCTCCTGCCAGTCACTTCAAGTGAAAGAGTTGGTTTGAAAGTTACTTAAATCGCTCATGTTCAGATAGCAAAACACGGGCAAATGTGTTCTCCTCCTCCTGTTTGTATTTACAAAAAGTTGAACCTAACATATTTGTATAACCTAATCAGCAGGCAGCCTCGTGCCTGCAGCTTTATACACAGTGTTAGGTCCCAAATACATAAAACTGTAACTGAGAGGTAAAGCAGGGCAACTGTGGGACTATTTAGATTTAATTTCCTCTTCCCCTCTTACAAAACAAGCACTTCTGAAATTATTTTTGAATTCTGCAATTATAATAATGCCTGTAACAATTCAGACCGATTATCTGCTTAACCTGACACCCACATCCCCAGCAGCAGATGCTGTAGGAAACAGGTACTGAATTTCTGGATTCCCATATCCCTGATAGCATCTGACCCCCTATCCTGGAATAGTCCAGGCTCTGATTTTGAGATCCAGAGATTTCTAGTATCACCAGTGGAGAAGCATGGGAAGTTTTCCAGGTAAACTGAACTTCTACCTAACTCAGAAAGGGAGGCACGCTCCTGGCTCCACAGACCGTGTAGAGATCGTAGTTAAGCACAGGAAGTTCACAACAGGAATGTGCTGCTTATTCTCAGGAATAGTGGCCCTGTCTGCACTTTGGACCTGTTATCTTTGTCCTCCAGTCATGGTGATCCAGAGGATCTCCTGGAGCCTGCTTCTCTGGGGTCCATGTGAGCGAGATTTCTTTCTCTAGGAGAAATCCAGAGAGAACCTGGGCATGTGGGGCAGTGATTTGTTTCTGCCATGTGTGATCCAGCAGACTGTTCAATTCCTTTGCCTTTTGTGTGCGTGCTCTGGCCTGGAGTTGGGAAGCTTGTATAGGGTTTCATTCAGAACTTACTACAGAGATTTGGGGTGTAATCGTGTTATTTTTATTTCAGTTGCTGTTATAATATGTCTAAAGTACTTCAGACCAGTATTATTTTAGTGAGTGAGATATAGGATCATGAATCACATATTAGTTTTTAACTTCACAGTCAGGCTTGGTTTCAGTACTGTCTGGCTTTATATATAAATTTATATATATATATAAAATAAAAGTGCTCTTGAGTCCCATTCTGAATCAAGTCACAGTGCTGGCATTTCCATGTCATTGAAATGCAATCTATTATTTGTCTACTTTTAATTTCTCATGTACTTAGCTTGTCTGCAAAACGTAATAAATGACTGTGGGAGATCTATTTCTGCTCTAATTAAAAATACCTGGCAATGCTTCTTGACAACAGGCTTCTTGAAGGAGAATATTTTTGTGTTAGGAGTGATAGAGACAGTGTCTATATCTGAGTCAGGGGAATCCCAATTTATTTCACCATGTTGTTGATGAGTTATTCATGGACAGAAGTTAACCATGTTTTCTTACTCATTTTTCAGTGACAAATACCTGGAGCATCTTACAGACAAGTGGAGCTTTGGTGCAAGGAGGATATGGTCACAGCAGTGTTTATGATCCAAACACAAGATCAATCTATATCCACGGGGGTTACAAAGCGTTCAGTGCCAACAAGTATAGGCTGGCAGATGATCTGTACAAGTATGAAGTTGATTCCCGTATGTGGTAAGTGCTGCTTCTTCTGTCTTTTTCCCGTTTACTACCCTGTCAGTTTTGTTTTTAGTGAACAAGAGGATGGGTATTTGATAAGGGTACAGTAAATTCAGGATAGATGCTGTCCTCTTGGATCTCTTGTTTTTAATGTTCCCTTATGAATACAGAATGATATAATCAATATAATCAAGGCTGTGAACAAGCCAAGAAATCAATTTTAATCTATTGTTTGATTCAAGCTGAAAAGAAAAATATTTGATGGTTTTTTTCTTGCTAGCCATACAGCCTGTGCATATGAGTGCAGTTACTGCAGTTGTGTGAGTGATATTCCATTCTGCACTTAAGACTGTAAAAGAATTTCTATTATAATTCTATTTTCTTCTGGCCCTGTAACTGCTTGGAATGTTCATTTCTTAAGCTGAAATCTGTGATTTGTATCTGCCTAAAGGTGAGTTTTATTAAAAAGCTGTAGCCACACTTCACAACCTGAAGCAACAGAGGTGAAATACATTTTCCTTAATTCTGTGGTTTTTTTAGTGTTGATTCTAAAGGCTCCTGACAAAAAGGAGACTGTCTTTTGGATTAACACACGTAAATTTGACTCACTACATCTCTTCCTGGGTGTTAAAATAGCTTGTGTTTCTGCAACATCTGTTTGTGAGTTGGTACTGATGAGGAGGGTAATGAGTGACTAATTTCCAACCCCCCTCCTTCCCACTCAGTTGTACACAAAGAAACAACCACACTTCTGTGGGAGGTTGGTTTGTGAGGATAGTGCAGAATGCAATTTTCCTTAGTGAATTACAGCTGTACTGATTGCTGAGGAGAGCAGACAGCCTTGCCTGCCCAGTGAGGGTGGGGTTATAAAGGAGTGGGCTGGCTGGCCTAGAGGGAGTTGGAGCTTGAGACCCGGAGCCTGGTGCAGTTTGGGATGGAGTGGAGGAAGGGACAGGTGGTCCTGCAAGGGCCAGACAGGGTGGGGAGGTGCTGTGTGAGGGACAGACAGGGTGGGGAGATGCTGTGTGAGGGGCAGACAGGGTGGGGAGATGCTGTGTGAGGGGCAGACAGGGTGGGGAGATGCTGTGTGAGGGGCAGACAGGGTAAGGCAGTCAGGTAAGGGACAGCTTGGGGTTAGCCAGTCATGCAGAAGGAAGAAGGAAACTTGAAGAGAGAAGGAGTCAGAGTTGCCTGAGAGAAGTCCACTGAGTGAAAACACAAAAAGTTTTTAAAAAAGGACTGGTGATGGTGCCAGTTGTGCCTATCTTGACAACTGCAGCACCCTTCCTCTCTGGATCAGCTTGATCTTCCACTTCAGCCATGGAGTGGACAAATCTGGCTGAGTAGGCAGAAACTTAACAAATGTGACAACGTTCTTCCAAAATCCTGCAGCACCAATTTTCTTTTGTCACATTTATTTTGTCAGTTTGGCAAGCCCTGTTGAACAAGTGGAGAATGTAGGAATGTCTGTTCATCTCTCGCTGCTTTTTTTTTTTTGTTGGTGTCATTGACTCTTGGCCTTATTCTTCAGAAATTTAGGCCCTCTCTTCCTTGTTAAAGCTCACAGGCTTCCCATGGACCCTCTTCTTGTGCTCCTCTAGGAACAAATTGTGTACCCCAGGCATGTTAACAACACACTCAACTTGATGTACCTTACTGAAAGGGACCTTAAAATTCAATTCATTCCACACTGTGCCGTGGCCAGGGGCACCTTCTGCTATTCCAGGCTGCTCCCAGCCCCAATCTCCAGCCTGGCCTTGGACACTCCAGGGATCCAGGGGCAGCCTCAGCAAATCTGGGAATTCCAGCCCAGCCCCTCCCCACCCTCCCAGGCAGGAATTCCTTGCCCAGATCCCAGCCCAATCTCCCCTTTCCCAGTGAAGCCATTCCCTGTGTCCTGTCCCTCCAGCCCTTGTGCCCAGTCCCTCTCCAGCTCTCCTGGAGCCCCTGCAGGGACTCTGAGCATTCCCTGGCATTTTCCCTTCTCCAGGGGAGCATTCCCAGCTCTCCCAGCCTGACTCCAGGGCCTCCTCTGGGCTCTCTGCAGCAGCTCCACGTCCTCCTGAATTTGGGATCCAGGGCTGGGGCAGCTCTGCAGGTGGGGTCTCACCTGAGCATGGGGGCAGAGGGGCAGAATCTCCTCCTTCAACATAAATCCTCTCAGAAAAGTAGGAAAATCCTCTAGAAGATGACCCTCTGTGTTCAGTGCCATCAATCCTACTGGTTAAAGTTGAGATCAGTGGTGAGTTTGATTACTACTTCCCATGATTTTGTCACTGATGAGCCAGCATGTTGTGCAGCTATTAACCTGCAGGGCTCCATTTTCAGGAGCTCTATAGATTTCTTTAAAATAGGATTTTTAGTTGTGAACAACAGATGCTGCCCAGTGTGAAAGAATTCTTTGGGTTGCTATAAAAGCAGAGTTACTACAAAATATTGCTATCTTCGTAGGTTGACTATATTCAGAACACAGGTTAGTGTGAAAACTTGAGAATCCCTAGGGAAGGATTTGATGATTTGAAGATCTGTAGCTTTAGAAAGAGGCTCTCATAGATACTTCTCCTACAAATTGGCAAAGCAAATGGAAAGATGAGAATGGAACTGCAGGTGGAATTGAACAGTGTGGAATGTAATTGATAAGCACCTCATTAGGAAAAGTAGTTAGATATTATCACCCTCTTCCCTGCACCCTCAAAATGTTCTTCAGCTTGGATTTATGGAGTGTTTTGCCTTTGCCAGGTACTCAGCAGTCTCATTAATACATATATTTTTATTTCTGAAGGACTATTCTGAAAGACAGCCGCTTTTTCCGCTACTTGCACACAGCTGTGATAGTGAGTGGGACCATGCTGGTGTTTGGAGGAAACACTCACAATGACACCTCCATGAGCCACGGAGCCAAGTGCTTTTCTTCAGATTTTATGGCCTATGATATTGGTAAGTTCTTGCAGAAATAAGAACAACCCCCCCAATACTTGGCTGTTCGCAGGGAGCTGTCCTCAGTGTGTCTCCAGAGTGACTGTTTCATGTGTGGTGTATTATCCCAAACGGTGTTGGGCACAGGGATGGATGTGCAGTAGGGAGAGGCTCATTAGCTTGCTGCAGAGTTCCAAGCAAATGAGGTGCAGTGATTTCCAACAGACTGTGTACAGTCTGTACACAACTGTGGGCACTAAAACTTGGGTTTTAAACTGCATATTGTTACAAGATCATAAAATCATTAAGATTGGAAAAACACCTTTGAGATCACCAAATCCAACTGGCAACCCATCACTACCACCATTTTCAGCACTAAACCATGTCCTCAAGTGCCACATCCACACTTGTTTAAGCACTTCCAGAGATGGTGACTCCATCACTACCCTAGGCATCTTGTTCCAGTGTTTTGTAACCCTTGGCATGAAAAGATATTTCCTAGTACCTAATTTACATGTTCCCTGGCTCAACTTGGTGTTGTTTCCTGTCCTGCTGTCTCAGCCATAAATCTATTCTGGTATTTTGAGTGTGTTTTAATCTATGATTGATCAAAAATTCAAATATTTAGGACAGTTACAAGCACTAGACCCTGCTGAAACTCAACCTTTACTGCTCTTGTTCTAACTATTTTTTTCACTAATAAAGCCAAATTATTAGGTTGGATTTTCTGAGTTTCAGTAGCCAGGAGAGGGCAGCATTTATATGTGGATTTGGATTCCAGAGACAATGAGTTTAAGAGCAAGGAAAGAAGAGGTGAAATTACATAAAAGAAGATACATACACACCCAGATAATTCACACTGGGGAAAAATACCACTCTCTACTCTGACATTCACCTTTTGCTCTCAGAATTGCCCTATATGTGGCTTCCCTGAAATAATCCTCTCAATCTGAAATCTCAAAGTGATTGTCCACTAAGACCTCACCCCTGGTTTGTGAGAGGAAAATGCAAGTAAATACTTGGGTCATCAGGGTTTGGTGTCCTTGTGCCCTTTTGCTCTTTGTTACAGCAATTATTCCATTCTACCTCCTGTGATTTCTAGACAGATCCCTCTGGTCCCTCTGGAATCTTTGTGTGCTCCTAGCTAGCTTTATTTAGACTTTTTTTTTTTTTTTTTTTTTAATTGAAGAGTTAAAATGAGGTATTTGACCAGGTTGGATAGGGCTTGGAGCAGCCTGGTCTGGTGGAAGGTGTTCCTACCCATGACTCAGAGCTCAAATGAGATTGTTTTAAGGTGCCATCCAGCCCAGAGTGTTTTGTCATTCTGTGGCAGTCATGAACAGTTTGATTTTTTTTTTTTTTAAACTGGTAGCAACAGTAATAGATTTTTCTTTCTGCGTTCTGCTGTCTGCCCTGACCTGTTGAACTCTCTGTTAGGTATAAAACACAAATTACATTAATTTGACAAAATAGGCCAATAATGATGTTCATTTTGATTCACTTCAGGTAACAGGCAGGTTCATGTTACATGATGTGAGTGATGTAGTCAACATTCCCAGCTCTTACCAGATATACACTGACATGTGAAGCTTGCATTGATTTTACCTCACATGATGGGTGAGAGGTGTTCTTGAGTCCACTCATTCCTTAGAAAAGGGACTCTCAGCCTGAAAAGAGCAGCTTTTTTTGAGAAATAAGACCACTTTTTCTGTTCTCTTCATTGCAGGAGCCATTTGGCGTGATTTTCCTTATCCCATGTGACTAGGAATGCATTAGGGTTGTGGTTTATAATTTTTGTCACAGCAAAACCACCTTTTCAATAGTTCTTCATGCATGATCTCTGCATAATTAATTACCCTGGTCATGTTCCTGTTGGTCTCCATGGGAATAAGCCCATATAACCTCCCTGTTTTCTATCCCTTGATATTCCCAAAGCACAAGTTACCCAGCAGAAAACCAAACAAGGTCAGTTGATACTGAGAGCCTTCAGTGGAGAGGCTTAATAATTGTCTTTATTCCCTACTTTTACAGTATGTCTGGCTGGTTTACTCATTTTTTACATCTTGTTGATTAGCCATCATGATTGATTAATGATCACAGTCATGGTTGGGAGACTGGACAGAAGTGAAATTAAATCCAGTCTGAAACAAATGCTTCAAACCCAGGTCTTCTCCTTAACTTTTGCCATTGCAACTTATTTTGGTGGTATTAATTTTATTTACATCATCAAATTTTTCTGGTTTTCCCTCCTCAAATTTCTAAGTAATTGGAGCCCATGCACTGAGTATTGGGAGGACATAAAATCTTTTTTCTGTGTGGGGCAATGCTAACAGCTTGCACTCAGATGTGTGTTGGGGGTAAGCAATAAAAATTCTTGAATGTTACTTATCCTTTATCCTCTACTTGACTAGGCTGGGACATATTCAATCCAACTTGTCCAGGTGCTGCCTGGTTTGGGAAGGTTTTAGGATAACAATCCAGCTGTGTGCATGTGTTATTTTTGATTCTCAGGACAAGCTTTTAGATTGTTGACATTTGAGTTGGGCGAGCACTTGGGCAGAGCTGTCTCACAGTATTTTCTGTATTTTCTGCATACTGAAATGGCCAATTAGCTCTTCCTATCCCCAAAATTGGTCTCTCTGGCCTTTGTCAAAAAGTTTCCTGCTCTGCAGCAGCTTTGGGTGGAAAAATACCTCAGTTAACCCTCCACCTGCTACCTATGTAAAGGTCCTGCCTTTGAATTGGTCTTTTCTCACCACAGAAGAAAAACTAAAACTCTTCTATTTACCCTGTCAAAATTCTGATGACAAACATAGGGAGAGGCTGGATGTTTTTGTAGCTGACATGTTCTATTTGAACAGTAGATTTAATAAATCATGGCATTGTAAGTTTTAGGTTAAGTCAGGAAGAAGAAGATTCTTTGTAGTCTCAGAATTACTCTGTTTTTCCAATACTTGATCTCTGGTTAAAAATGGGAAAGAAGCTTAGAAAGCAAAAATATTCCTAGCTTTCTATTAATCTAGAAAAACATGTTTCTTGGCCTAACATAACACACAACATGAGGGCTAAAAAATTGCAAATTGCTTTCCGGTTTTTCTGAAGACTCCTATTAAAAATTGGAACTGTCATACTTGGCTTGGGACTGAGGCTGGGCTGGGTTAAATTCTTTGAAAATGGAGCAAATGACATGCAAAAATAAAATTCAAAATCACAGTTCATCAAAGTACTTAATCTGTGTCTTCTGTCTTTATCAACACTCTTGAACAAAATTGCTCTGCATCTATTACTTTATCCAACAATTCTTCAGTTGAACTTAGTAAAAAACTTAAAACTTTGTTTTTCTTTGCCCTTTTAGTTTATCCATTGACTAGTTTGGTTGGTGGGCTTTTTTCATTTTTTTTTTCCAGAAGGCCAGTCCATGACACAATAGTTTTATCTCATATTAAAGAATCTTAGGAGTCTTTGAGGGCTGTGTAGATCTTTACAGAAGATTGACTTTTCTGGCTTAATTGCATAAATTGCATCCAAGTGCCTCTAGGGTATTGGCCTCCAAGGTGATCCATTCCCTTTATGAAGTTTAAGTGTTGTGAATTGGACTGACTTTTCCTCCTTTTGTTCCTTTACTCAGTGGGTTAGAGGTTTCTTAATATGGTTTTTTTTCTCCCATGCTACCCAAAGGAAAAAAATTACTTGAGAAACCAAGTAAAAAATGGAGCAGAATTTATAAATTTTATGCTAATAGAAAAAGATGGCATAATCTAACATTGTATTAAAAGAGAAAAACAACCACAAATGCTTAAGCTATGATCAGTGAAAAATATTTTCAAAAACATGGATATCTGCCTTCTAGGAACATAATGGCAATGGAAAAAATACAAAAAGATAAGCCTCTGTTCTCAGCCATGCTGGTTTGAAGCAAAACTACAATGAATTCATGTATAAACAGATAAAACCAGAACTTGTTACATGGTGAAAAATCCTGCTAGTAAAGGAGGAAAAGCAGCTTCTTCTTGTCCTGCCCCTGTTCCCAGATCCCAAATCCCCCCGGTGTCCCCTCCTGGCAGGGAGTTGTGCAGAGCCACCAGGGCCCCCCTGAGCCTCCTTTTCTCCAGGCTGAGCCCTCCCAGCTCCCTCAGGGATTCTCCAGCCCCTTCCCAGCTCCCTCAGGAATTCTCCAGCCCCTTCCCAGCTCCCTCAGGGATTCTCCAGCCCCTTCCCAGCTCCCTCAGGAATTCTCCAGCCCCTTCCCAGCTCCCTCAGGGATTCTCCAGCCCCTTCCCAGCTCCCTCAGGGATTCTCCAGCCCCTTCCCAGCTCCCTCAGGAATTCTCCATTCCCTTCCCAGCTCCCTCAGGAATTCTCCAGCCCTTTCCCAGCTCCCTCAGGGATTTTCCAGCCCCTTTCCCAGCTCTGTTCACTTCTCTGGACCCACTCCAGCCCCTCAGGACTTTGCTGGAGCATCGCAGGTACTCTGGGATGGTTCTGGAGGAGCTGTGCTGTGGGACTTGTCTCGTTCATTATCCAGAGGAACATTTCTGAGCTGTTTTTTCCCTTGCAGCCTGTGACCGGTGGTCGGTGCTCCCTCGGCCAGCCCTGCACCACGACGTGAACAGGTTTGGGCACTCTGCTGTGCTGTACAACAGGTAAGGGCACAGGGCTGGCACGGAGCTCCTTGTCCACAGAGGCTTGGGCTGCCCCATCCCTGGAGGTGCCCAAGGCCATGTTGGATGGGGTTTGGAGCAACCTGGTCTAGTGGAAGGTGTCTTTGCCCGTGGCAGGGACTGGAATGAGGAGGGTTTTAAGGTTCCTTCCCACCCAAACAATTCTGTGAATCTCTGAAAGTTTTCATGTCTTCACTCTTGGTATGTCTTCAGTTGTCTCCTGTTCCCATCAACCCTTCTCCACTAAACTGTCTAAACTGGCTAAACTGTCTCAGCTCACTTAGTTTTTCCAATAATTTGTGGGATTTTTCATTATTTTTATATATATTTCTGTTTTTTATTTATTTCATACATAATTGTGCATTTCACATTTATTTCTTAGCTGCACTGACAACATTTATTTCCAAATCTGAATTTCACTCATGCTTTTTAAAATTTGTCCATGTTTCACTTTACACACCTTATCCTGCTCTTCCCCAGGCACATGATATCCAGTATTTAGGTGAAATCTTAGGTGAGATTTTGCTCCTTAAGCCTTACAGACTGTAGTGATATCCCTGCTTACAGATGAGCAGCTGTTAGTGAATCAGTGCATCCAAGTTTGAGAAATTCATTTCATAGGAGGTCTAAAATAGAATGAAAATCATAATAAAAATACTTATTTAGCCAAAACTTCTGTTTTCAGTTGCCTTGGCCCTTCTTCACTGTATTTTTAAAGGTGCATTGACAGACACAGATGTATAGAGAATTTTTGTGTGACGTTTTCTTGTAACTACTGAAATGTAATGTTTTGCCTGGCACAGCTGTGATACTGAAGGAGGTTTGAAATCCCCCCCTCCTCCCCCTACAAAATATTTTTTGGGAAGATGTTTGGAGTTTTTTAGTTGATACAATGACTCTTCTAAATTGTTACTAGTCATGCAAAGTGTGGTTTTCCTACAGAGGAGCAGAGAGCACCAAATTGTTTTGTCACAGTTTCTGAATTCCTGTTTAATGCTATGATACCATCTCCCCAGTTTTTAGCCTTCATCTGTGTCTTGCCACTGCAGATTACAGGAAGATCCCACATTTTGCAGAATTTTATGTATAATCATGTTGATCAGGTCTCCACAAAGTTTTGGCTGAAGGGGAAGATCAGTTGATGACCTTGAATAGCTTTGACTCTGTGTTGAGTCTCTCAGGCTTATGTGAAACAGTGAAATTTGTCTGACCTTTTCTTTAGTGCCTCCCTTAACCGAGAGCTATTTATTTGGATTTATGTATGCTGGCATGTAATAAAACACTTCCCTCAGACCTTAAATCCCATTTACCTGGAGCAGTACTCTGTCCATGAAAACATCAGTGTTTTTCTCTCTTTACTTCCATGTTGTCCAGCACCATGTACATATTTGGAGGCTTCAACAGCCTCCTCCTGAGTGACATCCTGAAGTTCACACCTGAGAGATGTGAGGCTTTTACCAACGAGACGTCCTGCCTGCGGGCAGGTCCTGGTGTCAGGTGTGTGTGGGCTCCCCGCCCTCCTCACTGCATCCCCTGGGAAAATGCAACGGTGGAGCAGCAGCAAAAGGTCTTTGAAGACTGTCCTCCCAAACCAGGTATGTGTCACATTCTTCCTGTTCCCTTTTCTGGAAGGCTTGCAGGCTCTTATTGGGTTCCAAATTCTGTGCCATGTTAGATGTATGCCGTTACAAGGTCAGGTTTTAGCGGGGGGGCTGTGCTTGTGTTTCCATCTGTCCTGGGGGCCCTTCCTCTCACCAGGGGTCATGGAGATGTGGAGGTGTTTCTATCTCCTGCTTCTGAAGCTGCTTGTTCATGAGATCTTTTTCCTACCCTGATTTTTGGACTTACTTTTCTATCTCTAACAAACATCACCAGCCAGGAATTGGGCCTGACCCATCATTCTGTAAATGTTTGCTCCAAGAATTGTTCTTTTGAGAGCCAGGAATGTGCTGAAGAGCACCACAGGGCAAGGAAGGGCATCTGGATCTGGTGCAGTTATTCTGTACTCTTCAAGAGAGACAGCAGGAGCACTGCTTTAGGAAAAGTTACTTAATTTTTTTGGGGAGGGGGTGGGTTCCAGATGATATTTAAGGTCCTTTCCAACCTAAACCATTCTCGGATTCTATGATTCTTCGTATAGAGGCTGATAAAATAAATTAATGTTTTAAGGTCTGATTCCTGTATTTCCTCTTAGGATATTTTTAAACAACTTTATCCTGATATATTCATTGCTCTGAATTGATTACACAACCCTTGATTCTGTAACAGATGTGCAACCTTTAATTATTTTATAGAAACTGATGTAAGGGGACATTGCCTTGCTGGGCTCTCAATGTACAATAAATTTTCACAAAACACAGGCAATAAATAATTGGAAAGGTGAGTGAAAAGTTCAGGCTTCACATGAAAATGCTCCACTTGAAAGCCATCTTCTTGCAGGAAGATGGGCCTGTGGTGGGAGATGGCCACTGTCCTTATGTAATAATCACTTCCCTGTGCATTAATGTGTCTCAGTTCGTGTGCTTCTATGTCTTGGTACATTATTTTCTGGTGGTGTGTTTTAGGGCTCCTTGGGCACTAAAAATGATTGCTGTTGTAAATAAAAGCAATTTTCTATCAGTTCAAACACATGAAAGTACCTGATTTAATTGCTAACAGAAAATCTACAGGCACTGCTGTTTGGTTGTATCTTTTGCTGTAACTAATCAAGTTCTTAGAGCTCTGTCAGGAAATGCCTGTTTTTGGTCATGCAGGTTTTTTTCTTTAATAGTTGTAGACAATGAAAAATGTGATCAGATTACAGACTGCTACAGCTGCACAGCCAACACAAACAGCTGTCATTGGTGTTCTGACCAGTGTATCCCAGCACACAACAACTGCACAGAGGAACAGGTAATGGCTCTTAACACTTCCTTAGTTTAAATTTGCCCTTTGGACTAGCAAATGTCCACGTTTTCATCTGTTAGTGTTATGATCCTTGATTTGTTATTTCCAGTGCATGTCTAGCTCAAAAGTGCTACATGCTTGGATTTTTTTTTAATTTGATCCAAAGCTTTTACATGGAAATTTCCAATGAATTTAGGAGGATAGCTGTGGGCAGGGGAAGAGGTGTAGATTTCACCATGGTATGATTATTCATTAATCACATTTTAGATTTGATATCAATAGGGTTTTCCTAGAAAAAAAGACAAAAAACTTTAGTATGGAAAACATGTCAGGTGTCATTTTGGGGGAATATCTTGGATAACCAGTTCAGGCTGTGCCCAGTTCCACAGCTTTTGGATATATAAATTGCTTTGGGGAGCTGAACTATGATATGTAGTGTTGTAGTCATGGCTGTTATAAACCCACATGGCTTGGATATTGAGAAAAGCCTCACCTATGCTATTTATTTTAGGTTCCTGTTACTCTCTATGACAATTGTCCTAAGGATAATCCTGCCTACTACTGTAACAAAAAGACAAGCTGTAAAAGCTGTGCCATGGATCAAAACTGTCAGTGGGAACCTAGGAATCAGGAGTGCATTGCTTTGCCAGGTAGGTACTGGTGGCATAACTCAAATTCACCCACTCCAAAAGTTGCTGAGGATTTAAAAAAAAAATTTGTTGTTTTATTCCTAAATCTGTAGTTTTTAGTGTTACAACAGAGCATATAGTGTTGTTTAATCAAACTAGCTTCGGTATGAAACTTAATTTGTAGTAAATCCAGCAAGTCTGCTGGAATATTTTTCAGTCCCAGTTGTCTGAAGAGGATTGTGATCACTCGTATAATTATTAGGCTGTATTTCATCTCTCCCTTTTCATTTGATAAAAGCTGTTGATAATAGGCTTCTGCAAGTTATTAGATTTAATAATGCATGCTATTTAATTTAGGAGCTAAAATTGTGCAAAAGTACAGTGTCACATACTGGACAAATGAGGCAAGTAACACCTGAAGTGTTTAAGGAAAATTCTCCTATTGGAGTGTTTCCAGTGGAGCTCACAGGAGTTGGTTATTAGTTCCATTGCAGCAATTTTTTTTATCCCAATGACTGGGGGAGAAATACAGGATCTTCAGTGATTACCATTTGTAGGTAATAAAATATAGAGAAAGGGGAGAAAACCCGTTAGACAGGACATTTTAATGGACATAGAAAGCCTTCCCCTAGGAACCAGTGGGTCTGGACATGTCCAGGTCTGGTGTTTGCCAGTCTGCAACAGTTTAAAATTGAGGAGACTTTGAAGAAGATCAATAAAAATGAGAAAAACATCTTTTAGTGAGATAAAGATCTTGGTATGTTTTATTTGATATAGAAAAGGGGGTCACCTGATCATGTGTGTAAAAAGCTCTTCTGAAAAATTGACACTTGGGAGCTTTTCCATCTGTTAAGTCTGAATTCACACTGGAAATGCCCATCAGGGTTTTTTTCTGTAAGACAAATAATTAATCATAAAGTGTAAGGAGTTCTTAAGTAATAGGATTGTGCTCAAGTTGAAGCAGGAATTAATCCTGGAAATTCATGCTGTGGACAAGATTAGCACAACAACTCTCTCCTGCCAAAAGGTCTCCTCACACCTGTAGGTGAATAAGAGGCTTCAAGACATCAACAAATTAAAATTTTGTGGTTTTTTCCTCTTTCTCCTACATCAGTTTTACTGTTGTAATAAGTCCTTTGATTATGTACTAATAGATAACCAAATGCTGATGTTGGACTTCAGCTCCCCTAAACAGTTTTCCTTCTCCTCCAATATTATTATGTAGCAACATTTCTGAGCACACCTCTAAGTCATACTGGTTTAGGATGGGGCTGTAAGTATTTCTTAGTGGAAGGGTTCATAGAATCATTAAGGCTGGAAAATCTCTCCAAGATCATCATCATCAAGTTCACCCTCTGTCCCAACCTCACCATGGCACTAAGCCACAGCAGGAAGGGCCATGTCTGCTCATTTTCTGAACATTTCCAGGGATGGGGACTCCACCACTGACCTGGCCTGCTCCTTCCGATGCTTGGCAACACTTCCAGGGAAGAAATTTTCCTATTATGCTACCTAAACCTTTCCTAGCACAACTTGAGGGCGTTTCCTCTCATTCCCTGTTCCCAGATCCCAAATTCCCCCCGTGTCCCCTCCTGGCAGGGAGTTGTGCAGAGCCACCAGGGCCCCCCTGAGCCTCCTTTTCTCCAGGCTGAGCCCTCCCAGCTCCCTCAGGGATTCTCCAGCCCCTTCCCAGCTCCCTCAGGGATTCTCCAGCCCCTTCCCAGCTCCCTCAGGAATTCTCCAGCCCCTTCCCAGCTCCCTCAGGAATTCTCCAGCCCCTTCCCAGCTCCCTCAGGAATTCTCCAGCCCTTTCCCAGCTCCCTCAGGAATTCTCCAGCCCCTTCCCAGCTCCCTCAGGAATTCTCCAGCCCCTTCCCAGCTCTCTTCCCTTCCCTGGACCCGCTCCAGGGCTCTCAGAGCTGCCCCAGCCCTGGAGGTGTCCCAGCAGGGCCAGCACAGGGGACAAGGGCACTGCCCTGGCCCTGCTGCCACCCCAGAGCTGGCACAGCCCTGGGGCCATCGGCCCCTTGCCCACCTGGGCTCATGTTTTTTCATGGTTCTTTCACTACCTTGGTTGTTGTGATGGTGTAAGAGTCGGTCTGAAGATTCCCTGATCTGCCTCACGAACATCATCAGAGACCCTGAGACCCTTGAGACCCCAGGACCCCACCTCTCGCTTTGGACAGGAGTTTTCTGGCCTGGCCAGGGTGGATGCTTGCCAGGGGACTGTGTGCAGGTGTGCTTGCCTGAGCTTGCTACTTCCATGGTGCGCTGCTGTCGAGCAGAGTACTGGTTGTAGTGTTCTGCACCTGATTTGTGAAGCCACTGGCTTCTGAACGCAATAGTCCATAAATCTCCTCACCTTTTGGCCAGAGGCCACTCGCCTGGGAAACAGACTATAAAGTGATTACTTTCTGATGAGACTTTTTGAGATTTCTTTCTCCCCACGAGTGGAAGACGTCGTGGGCTGACCCGAGGACGACATCCCATCTGTTGGTAGCAATCCCCACCATCCTCTCTCTTACTCTCTCCCCCCTCCCTTTTGCTTCGTTTCCTTTATCTCTCTCCCTCTCCCCTCTGTTGCAAAACTGAGTTGTTGGCACTTAATAAACTGCATTGCTGCTTGTTGCTGAATAAAACTTTAGTCTCTTCTGGTTTGTCTTTTGCACACAAACGAACCATCACGACCCCTGCTCAGGTTGTGCCGACTGTGACAGATGGTCACCTGCATCTCTGGGTTTACCTTCTTTGCCCCTCTTGTCCCCCAGAAAATATCTGCGGAACAAACTGGCATTTGGTTGGCAACTCCTGCCTGAAGATCACCAACGCCAAGGAGAACTATGATCATGCCAAATTGTCCTGCAGGTCCAGCGGTGCTTTACTGGCTTCTCTCACCACCCAGAAGAAGGTGGAGTTTGTTCTAAAGGAGCTGCAGAAGTTTCAGTCTTCGGTGAGTGCTTCTCTTGTATGTCCCTTGCTAATAAAGCTGTGACTGTGGAGAAGTCCTGGATGCTCAGTACACAATGGAAATACCTCTTAACCAAAACCAACTGATTTTCTTTTGAAATTCAGTATACCTTCCGGGTACTTCTGAGCTGAAATTGCAGAGAATGTAAGTGGGAGAGATAAATATAAACATACACAATGCCTTAGAGATACCATTTTCTGTACTGGAATCACACCTGCATTTCCCTGGTGGAATACAGGACTGCAGCAGGAGCCCTCTGGTGACCTGTGGACAATATCTTATAAATAAAAGTCCCTTTGGGACACTGGAGGTATTTAATGTAAAGTAGTGAGTTATTTCCTCCACTCAGAAAAGCAGCTGTTTAAAATGTTGCCTTCTCATTCCACAGAGCTGCTTGGCTTATTTGGCATTACTTGTGTGTGATTTAGTGGCAGGTGCTTTTCTGTCAAGGCCCAGGGAGAAGTGAATTGGAATTTTTCCCTCTTCATGCATCAGTGAAATAAATATATATTTTTTCCAGTCCCTGGGAGAAGAAGGGAGATGTTCCAGGCAGGCTGTGTAGGTGGTGCTACAGCCCCGACAAAGAACAGTGCTGTGCATCTCCTCTAAAATCCTGGATTAACCTGGAAAGCTGCTGTGGCCTGATGGCACATCAGAATAACAACTCTTGGGTCCCAGAGGCCGCTCTGGGAAGCATTTTCTCTAGGAAAAATGAGGCTGGAGGCAATAGGATTGCTTTTTTCCAAGGGACAGTGTGCTTCAGTACTTAAGAGAACTAGTCCTCTGTTAAAACAACAACTGCCATTTCTGTTTTGTCTGGGGAATGCCCATTTCGTTCATTCCCTGCCTTGATTCCATTTGTAATTTTTTTAGAGGGGAGTCAATTTAGCCACAGAAAGGTAGAGTGCAGTTTAAACAAGATTGTATGTTAAATCTTTTGTAAAATGAGGAAGCCAAGCCTGGGATACTGTAAAAATACATGATTCTGACAGTTCCAGGTGTTTCTGGATATTCCTGTAGCCGAGTCCAGAGTAAATTCCTAAAGATACACAGTAACCCTTCCCTCATAGTGTTTAAATCTTTACACCGTGTAAAAAAGTTTTACACTTCTTAAAAGTGTAAAAAGGAATTTTTAATTCATGGGGTTTTTTTCCACCTACAGAGTCCTTTGAAAAGTGAGCCTAAAGAGACTAGGAGCCTGTTGTAATGGATATTAATATAGAATGCTTGTAAGGTAGGAAATTTATCCTAAGCTGATCCCAGAGTGTGGGCAGCAGGAACAGTGGGAATTATATCCCTGTGCCCCTATGCTCAGGTGAGACCCCACCTGCAGAGCTGCCCCAGCCCTGGATCCCAAATTCAGGAGGATGTGGAGCTGCTGCAGAGAGCCCAGAGGAGGCCCTGGAGCTGCTGCAGGGCTGGAGCCCCTCTGCCCTGGAGCCAGGCTGGGAGAGCTGGGAATGTTCCCCTGGAGAAGGGAAAATTGTAGGGAATGCTCAGAGTCCCTGCAGGGGCTCCAGGAGAGCTGGAGAGGGACTGGGGACAAGGGCTGGAGGGACAGGACACAGGGAATGGTTTCACTGGAAAGGGGCAGGGCTGGATGGGATTTTGGGCAGGAATTGTTCCCTGGCAGGGTGTGAGGCTCTGACCCAGGTGCCCAGATTTGCTGTGGCTGCCCCTGGATCTGTGACAGTGCCCAAGGCACTGGATGGGACTTGGGGCACTGATGACTGTGCTGGGGGAGGCTCTGCTTTGCAGTTGCTGCTTTTTCAAGTAAACTGTATGTAGATATTTAGTGATAACAAGAAAATGTGTTGGTATTAGCATGATATGCTTTGTAACCGTGTTGCTGTTGGAAGCTGCAGCTCTAGGGTATAAAAGTGTGTAAAATCAGTTTGATGTAGGTGCTGTTTAATTATTTTAGTAGTAAAACCGCATATTACACCAACAGAACTTGAATGCTCCTCCTCAGAAGGAAAGTGTACCAAAAAATAAATTGCCAGTAGAAATGGTTGTCTTACAGGATCTTTATATTAAGAAGCTTGTGGCCAGCAACACTAATTTAGATTTGACTTGCTCCTTTCTTTCTAGCCCAAAACTTTGACTCCATGGGTTGGACTGAGGAAAATCAATGTGTCCTATTGGTGCTGGGAAGACATGTCTCCCTTCACCAACACCCTCGTCCAGTGGCTTCCCAATGAACCAAGTGATGCTGGATTTTGTGGCTATTTAGCTGAGCCTTCCCAACAGGGATTGAAGGCAGCAACATGTATCAACGAGGTCAACGGCACTGTCTGTGAAAGGCCAGGTAACAAGAGCTGTCTGATTGATTTTTATTTCCTAGAGAGTAAAGAGAATGCAATTTATTGCATTTTAAACCAGCTGCATCATGACTTTGCCAGAGAAAAGTACTTCTGAATCAGTGTCTTGTGTACATATTTCATGCAGGAAATAGAAATTTTAAAAATAGCTCAACATTTACACTGTTAACTGTAAAATATTTGAAGTACCTTATTTAAATTATTTTCTTCTCGATTGCGTACCTACGTGTGACATTTGGGCTAATTATGGTATGAGGCAATCTCCTGTTTCAAAAAACCAAAAAAAAAAAAGTAACTTTCTGATTGAATTCCCCTTTTCCCCCTGCCCTGCTATGTAGCCAGAGGAGGATTTTATCAAAGTTTGAAATTAATTGGCCAAGACACTTTGGAGATATGAGAACTTTGAAAAAAATAAGCTATTTGCTTTTGGGAAAGGTCTTCCAGCTTTGTTAAAACTGCGTATCTTTTCAGATGGCTTGGTCTGTTAATTCTCCATTGTAGCTGATTATTTCTGAATACCAATTAGAGCCTCTTTAAGTATTAGGGAAATTGGTTGATTAAATAAAAAAATTAAGTGCACTGCACCAGTTGAAATCATTCTTTGTGAAAGTGCAGGAAGTGTGGAACCTGAACTCAAAATTGAGTGTGTTTTCACTTGCAGTGCTTGGGTTTAAGCTTTACCCTGATTTTTGTGGTCTAAGAACAGTCACTTGAAGCAAAACTTAAAGCATTGGCTCATACTGCAAACTGCTTAGTTAGTTCTGCTTTCAGTGCTTGTTTGATGTCTGGAACTGATCAAATCACTTGAAGCACATCCCTGCCTGCTCGTGTGAAACAGGGTTCTACCCTGCACGTTGCTGGGGAGGATAACTAAGGAATACCTCAGCAGAACTGCAGAGAAAAAGAGACCACACTCACAGCACTATTCCCAGATTTGCTGTGGCTGTCCCTGCATCCCTGGCAGTGTCCAGGGCCAGGCTGGACACTGGGGCTGGAACACCTGGGATGGTGGGAGGTGTCCCTGCCATGGCAGGGGTGGGATGGGATGGGCTTTACTGTCCCTCCCAGCCGGAGCATTCCATGGCTGTTTGTGGAAGAGAACTGATGGCTGTCCTCCCCCACAGCCAACCACAGCGCCAAGCAGTGCCGCACGCCCTGCGCGCTGCGCGCCGCCTGCGCCGAGTGCACCAGCGGCAGCTCCGAGTGCATGTGGTGCAGCAACATGAAGCAGTGCGTGGACTCCAACGCCTACGTGGCCTCGTTCCCCTACGGGCAGTGCATGGAGTGGTACACCATGAGCAGCTGTCCACGTGAGTCACCGCTCCTGCTCGGGGCTGGGCACCAGGGCATGGAAACCGGTGTGGGCTCTACTGGAAAAATCCCCTGGGCTGGAGGGACATGGCCAGGCTGGTGGGCTTTGGAGCCCCCCTGGGTTAAAGGAACACGGCCAGGCTGGTGGGCTTTGGAGCACCCCTGGGTTAAAGGAACACGGCCAGGCTGGTGGGCTTTGGAGCACCCCTGGGTTAAAGGAACACGGCCAGGCTGGTGGGCTTTGGAGCACCCCTGGGTTAAAGGAACACGGCCAGGCTGGTGGGCTTTGGAGCACCCCTGGGCCAGAGGAACACAGCCAGGCTGGTGGGCTTTGGAGCACCCCTGGATTAAAGGAACACGGCCAGGCTGGTGGGCTTTGGAGCACCCCTGGGTTAAAGGAACACAGCCAGGCTGGTGGGCTTTGGAGCACCCCTGGATTAAAGGAACTCGGCCAGGCTGGTGGGCTTTGGAGCACCCCTGGGTTAAAGGAACACAGCCAGGCTGGTGGGCTTTGGAGCACCCCTGGGTTAAAGGAACACGACCAGGCTGGTGGGCTTTGGAGCACCTCTGGATTAAAGGAACACGGCCAGGCTGGTGGGCTTTGGAGCACCCCTGGGTTAAAGGAACACAGCCAGGCTGGTGGGCTTTGGAGCACCTCTGGGTTAAAGGAACACGGCCAGGCTGGTGGGCTTTGGAGCACCCCTGGATTAAAGGAACACAGCCAGGCTGGTGGGCTTTGGAGCACCCCTGGGTTAAAGGAACACGGCCAGGCTGGTGGGCTTTGGAGCACCCCTGGGTTAAAGGAACACGACCAGGCTGGTGGGCTTTGGAGCACCCCTGGGTTAAAGGAACACGGCCAGGCTGGTGGGCTTTGGGGCACCCCTGGGTTAAAGGAACACAGCCAGGCTGGTGGGCTTTGGAGCACCCCTGGGTTAAAGGAACACAGCCAGGCTGGTGGGCTTTGGAGCACCCTGGTCTAGGGAACAACACACTCTAAGGTCCTTTCCAACCCACACCATTCTGTGATTGCCTGATTATCAAATCCAAATTAGGGTTTAGACGAGTGTTTGATTCTGAAGTATTGTCTCCTTAGAGACTGTAGTAGGAATTCCTGCCTCCTTGTAAATAAGTGATATACTTTTTGGCCCCTTTTAGGTAGATATGAGCAAACTGCAAATGCTTCATGGCACTTTGGAATAGTATTCTTTTCAAACTGGGGTAAAAGAGCCTAAAAACTTAAAAGAAGTGAAGATGTGGAGATTATTTTACTTATGTTGAATTCTTGAGGAGCTGGGTGTGAGCAGGGGCATCACAAGTAACTCAAAGTGTTGCAAAATAAGAGATAAAGAAAATGAATTTAAGGAGCATGAGAGTATGAACTTCCGATATTGCCAGAGGGCAAAAGTTGGAGGAAACATGAGGCAGTAGAGGAGTAAGCTGAAATAACGATTTTGTTTTTGAAGGCAAATGTTGTCTGTTTAAACATTAAAATAGAAAGTCTGCTCATCACACCAAGAATCCAGAAAGTTTTTCAAGGTGGTCTGGGGAAAAGAATAGAAAAAGTTTTCTGTATGTAAAGAGATTGTCACCCCTAATATTCAATCCCATTAGAGAAAGGAGGGGGTAAAGGGTGGAATCTTATTCTCCTGTTTGTATTCTATGTGTTTTTGACTCAGATAAGTACTTGAAATAATAGCATGTGACACCGAAATATGGTAGGAGGAGGCTCAGAGTGACTGAACTGGCTGGTTTCTAGATGGCTCATTTGATCACCCAATCTATTTAAAATCAATTGGAGATGTTTTGTAGAGGGAACATTAACCTCTGGTGTTAGAGGATGGCAGGTAATGGTTTGAAAAACCTCTGTGTGTGCTCTGCTGTTTTGTAACTCAGTGATTATTGGAACCTTTGTTCATAGTTATCTTAGATTCTGGAATAAATATGGTGATAGGAATTAATATGTTACTGTGACTATCAGAATAAATATTTCTAGATTTGATGAGCTATTTTGGTGAGATAAAAATACAATTACACAGAATACATCCTGCATTTTTTGTTGCCCAAGTTTGAGATAGTGATTTATTCCACAATTTCATGTTTTGTTTTTTTTGTAGCTGAAAACTGCTCGGGCTACTGCACGTGTGCTCAGTGCTTGGAGCAGCCGGGCTGTGGATGGTGCACGGACCCGAGCAACACCGGGAAGGGCAAGTGCATCGAGGGCTCCTACCGGGGTCCTGTCAAGATGCCAACGCCACCCACGCCAGGGAAACACAGCTTGGAGCCTGTCCTCAATGTCAGCATGTGTCCTGCAGAGAGCAGCTATAACTGGTCCTTTATTCAGTGTCCAGGTAAATGAGCAGAGTTTAATTGTCCAACGTTTCGATTAAGTGCAAGGGGAGGGAGTTTTTAAGACTATGGTGGTGTCTTGTGTTCCCTCCTGTTAATGGAGGGAGAAGAAGAGTATGGAATATAAATAGGAGTTGCACACTTGGAGGTAGAAGGAGCTGTGAATCAGCTGAGCTGCATGAAGACACTATTATTTATTACTTGGGAGAAATTTTTCCTTTCCCTACAGACCTTTGCTGAGATTTTAACTTCTGTTTTTCTATTTATTTTAAGGCTGTTTGAAAGAAAGGCAGATCTTCCTTTGAAGGTTGTCTTAAGCGTTAATAATGCTTAGGATGATTTTAGACTAATGTTTTTTACAGAAAGCCAACGCCCCCCTCCCAGTTCCTTGTAAATCCATCCCACCAGCAGCTTCCAGTCCAATGTGCACATAATGTTTTGCAGTTCAGTTTTCCATGTGTTACTTTAAATTTCATTTTTTTTATATACACCTGTCTTTGGGACTGTGTATTGCTGGCAAGAGATGAGAACCTCTTGGGAAGGTGCCTGAAATGGTTTCATTTGTGCTCTGCCCAGCACAGACTCCTGAGGGTCTCTGGGAGCTTTATTTGAGCATCAGTACTGATAGTTTTCCTGTTTCTCACAGCCTGTCAGTGCAACGGGCACAGCAAGTGTGTGAACGAGAGCATCTGTGAGAAGTGTGAGAACCTGACCACGGGCAGGCACTGTGAGACCTGCATCTCTGGCTACTATGGGGATCCCACCAACGGGGGCACGTGCCAGCGTAAGTGCTGCCCCACAGCTTCCTGCACTGACTTCTCTTTGCTCATTCCTCTGCTTGCTGAACACAAATTATATCCTGATAACTCATGTTTTCATTCCTGCAGGCAAGCTCAGATCTTGTTTCTTCAAATCAAAGGCACTCAGACTACTGAGTGAAATTGTTTTCATTGCACATAAAGATAATTTTATACCCTCCTTTCTAAACTAGGAATGACCACAGTGAAAAATGCCTGTATTTTAGTGTTTTATGATCCTGTTTTTAAAAGAAAGAGTGTTGGTCCAAGTGTCTTGAACAAATTTCTGCTTATCCCAGTTTCACCTTCTATTCCGTTTGGTTAATGTGTTGTGTGTTTATAGTTAAAATTGTCTGCTTCATAATGGTTTGCTATGTTTCACTGAGGACTTGGCTGGATTTCAGGTGAGGATTAGGAGACCCTTGCTAAAATTGCATTTCAGTTTGTAAAGTGCTTTGGGACTCTTTGGCACAAAGAACTGTTTTCGGCTGTGCAAGGTCCAGTTAACAAACTGGGAAAAAGTCTTCCTTGAAAGACCAGTGCAATAATACTGAGAACTATACGTGGAAGACTTGGAGTTTTGACCTGCAGCCTTGAGACATGGTCTTGAACTTCTGTGAATTGTTCAATGTTGTGGCAGGGGGAGACTGATTGTAAACCAGAAACCAGCTGTGAGAGGTGCAGATGTGAGGGAAGGTGCTTCTTCCTCTGAGAGATTTTCCTAAAATCATGGAATAGTTTGGATTGGAAGGGACCTTAAAACTCATCTCATTCCAATTTCCTGCCACATGCAGTGACACCTCCCACTATCCCAGGCTGCTCCAAGCCCCAATCCAGGGATCCAGGGGCAGCCACAGCTGCTCTGGGCACCCTGGGTCAGAGCCTCACATCCTGCCAGGGAACAATTCCTGCCCAAAATCCCATCCAGCCCTGCCCTCTGGCAGTAAAGCCATTCCCTGTGTCCTGTCCCTCCAGCCCTTGTCCCCAGTCCCTCTCCAGCTCTCCTGGAGCCCCTGCAGGGACTCTGAGCATTCCCTGCCATTTTCCCATGTCCAGGGGAACATTCCCAGCTCTCCCAGCCTGGCTCCAGGGCAGAGGGGCTCCAGCCCTGCAGCAGCTCCAGGGCCTCCTCTGGGCTCTCTGCAGCAGCTCCACGTCCTCCTGGATTTGGGATCCAGGGCTGGGGCAGCTCTGCAGGTGGGGTCTCACCTGAGCATGGGGGCACAGGGACACAATTCCCACCTTTCCTGCTGCCCATGCTGGGATCAGCCCTGAGCTGGAGAGTTCTGGGCTGGGCCATGTCCAGCTCTCACCCAGCAGCACCCCAGGTCCTTCTCCCCAGGGCTGCTCTCCCTCCATTCCCCACCTATCCTGAGTTTGGGCTCTGGTTTGCTCCAGCCTGGTGGAGGACCTTGCACTTGGCCTTGTTCAACTTTGTGAGATTCACACAGTCCCATGTCTCCAGTCTGTCCAGGTCCCCTTTGATGCTGTCCAGGTGCTGTTGGAGGCTATCTAGCTATCTGTGGATGTCCCCCCTTCCCTCCAGCGTGCTGACCTTACCAGTTTGTTGTCACCAGCAAACTTGCTGTGGGTTCCTCAGTCCCACATGCCTCTGTCACCAACAGAGATACTAAACAGCACTGGTCACAGTGGATTATGTTAGTGGAGTATAGTGAGGTGGAATGAGACAATTACAGACAGTGATGGAAAAGGTAGAATAAAAATAGCATTGCTCAAAGTGTCAGTACTTCTGTGAAATGAGTGTGGGTGGTTTGTGGCCAGCCTGGAAGAATGAAGTGGAGCTGCCTCCCTTCGAGCAAAGGGATGTGGAATTCAGCAGACAGCACAGCAACATGGGTGCAAAGGAGAAGGTGCATTTCTGACACTTGACTTCACAACATTATCTGCCAGATTAAATAGTGCTTGTACTCATAAACTCATTTCAGGTGAAGATACTTTGAAATGCTCTAAAGTTTACTTGAAAGTAATGAATAAATTGAGGCTGAGTTGCCTGATAAATTACAGAGTTCTACCCTGAGCTTTCAGGTTTAATCCCTGGATCACAACGTGCCTGTTGGTAGGTGTCGCTTTTCTATGCGTGTGGAAATGGAGAGCAAGTTCCTTTGGACTCTTGTGCATAAGGATTGTCCCCAGAATAGTTTGTTGTTGAGATAATGACAGACTGAAATCATCCAGATGTCTGAAAAAGAAATTAGAAAATGTGTTGAGAGATTGTGGAACAGTGTTCATTCCTTATCTGATGGAACCAGTAGCTCATGTCAGAAGTGCTCTGCTCTCAAGTGCTTTGGACCCAGGTTTTTAATTTGCTGTGATGTAACACTGTTTACTGGGAAGGGGAAAGAATGAGGGAAGCAGGAACCTGGGCAGAAAGACTGAGGTGGATTGGGAAAGGGAAAGCAAGAGCAAATCACCCTATCTGATGCAGCCAGGCTGACTGTTGCCTATTAGTCATTTTTGCTTGGTGAAAACCTTTCCAGAGGAGAATTCTTCAGATAAGCATTGCCTGATGGGCAGCAGAGCTAGCTCCTTTTTTCACCCTTCTCTGAGCTGTGGTCCTTTCATCCTTTCCCATTAGTAATGTGCCGATTTCGCTCTTCTTGTGCATTTGTGAGCAATACTTAGTGCTGTTCTGTTTTTAGAGGCCACAGTCACAGCTGTACTGGAGACTGTTGTTGTTCTCCAGCCTGACACACAAATAAACATCTGTATGTTTGCACACTCACTGCCTGGTGCAAGTCCTGGGGACATGGAATGGTTTGGGTTGGAAGGGTTCTAATAGACCATTCTATCCAACCCCTGCCATGGCAGGGACACCTCCCACTGTCCCAGAGTCCAGCCTGGCTTTGGGCACTGCCAGGGATCCAGGGGCAGCCACAGCTGCTCTGGGCGCCCTTGCCAGGGCCTCACACCCTCACAGGAAAGAATTCCTTCCCCATATCCCATCTAAACCCTGCCCTCCTATTTCAATGCCTTCAGTCCTACATATCCCTGTAATAAGTCCCAACACGAGATTGTATTACTTGTTGAAAATATTTTGTCAAACGGCAGTTATTTCCCTGAAAAAATTGTTTGCATCGCATCATTCGCCCTGGTGTTGGCAGAGCTGGGCAGATAATAACTAAATGGCAGGCAAATCACTCCTCAGAGGTTGCTTTTAGGAAGTGTCCAAGTAGAGGAGTATTAATCAGGAAGGGCAGGAAATGTAGCACATGAAATGTAAAAATAGCTGCAAGGTGCTTTCTCTGCATTCAGGATTTTTCTGAGTTTTCTGGTTAAAGTTTCCTATGAAAATATGCTGGTGGGAGATAAGGAAGTTATTTGCAAGTGAAGGGAAGGCACTATTATGCCTGGAATCAGATTGCAGCTGTAGCAGTGCTTCCAAACACATTCGTGCAGCCTTTGCTGGTGGCCCATGAGTTGCTGGTGCCGTGGCCCTGCCTGATTCCCCCTCCCAGGGCTCAGGAAGGCCCTGCAGGGCAGCGAAGCACATGGCATGAAAGAACAGTGTTGGGCAGGTGGGGGTTGTGTTGCCATTGGGAAGCTGGAGCACCACAAACACAGAAGGAGGAGTAATCCCCATGACTGTCTCTGGATGGGTCTGTGAGCTGTGGCTTGTGGAGAAGGTAGGACACTCATCTGGTGGAAGGTGGTTCATCATCAGGCTGTTACTGTGGTCCAACCAAAAAGCCATTTCCAGTGGTTTTGGCTTTCTGCTCTGTCATCTGACTTTGGCAGGAAACAGTCATTTGTAGACTCCAGTGAGGTTGTCTGGAACATTCTATGAATAGTTTGTTTCCAAAGTTTGAAGTTCTCTGAAAAGCCACAAGAAAATGTCTCTGTGCATATTCCAGTTCTTTAGGGAATGATCTCCAGTTACAGGCTTGTAGGAAAGTGGATAGATGAATACATTTTGTTGTTTTAAATAGAGATATTTGAGTGTCCAGTCTTCTTGATACACTAAAGAGCAGAGAAGAAAGAAATTAGTGCTATTGCTCAAGATACTGCAATCTGCCTTTAAACAACCTGAGGTTTAAAAATCAGGAGAGATGTATGTGTTGCTTACTGAATATTGATCCAACTTCACTTTGCTTCCCTTGTGGAAAGCATAAGGGAAGAAGTACAAGACATTCTTAATAGTACTAAGACTTATTTTTCTTTAAGTGGCACTAATGAAAAGAGTGTTTCCTTCAGAGAATACAATTATTTTGTTGAATTTTCATTCAGTCTCCTTGTTCCCACAACAGGCCTTTTTGCTTCTTCCTATTTTGCTCTGTGTTGCTGCTAGGAAACCACTCATCCACGTCTGATGAGCACAATTAAGTGTCCCTGATACAGTACAGCTTCCATTATGTGCCAACAGAAAGAAGATATCAAAAGGATTCCTAAAATAAGGTCCAATGCTGGCAGAGACGTTCAGGATGGGGACTTCATGTCTAAGAATCTGCTGGTACATTGATTGGCATGGCTGCTTAGTGAGGAAGAATATGTCTTTTTAACAAGGAGGCTCCAGCCTTTAAAGCGTTTTGTTCCCAGCAAACTCAGTAACCATAAACAAAGGATCTTTGCTTTGTGTAGTTTTTTCCTTATATTGTACATTCTGCTATGCACAGCTTCAGATGGATGCACCTGCACTGGCAGAATGACTCCTGAAAGGAACCTAGGTGCCAGGAGAAGTTGTTAAATCCGTTCTTCCAGTGATAGTGAACAAGGTATCAGTCAGCTGGCTGTGTAGGCTTGGTTCTTATTTGTTGGTTTGGTTTTGGGGTTATTGTAAATGTTTCTCCTCTACATCTTTATAAATAAAGGTCTCAAAGTATGTGCATTTAGCTTGAATCAGGAGTGTTTTTGTGAAGAAAATCTCCTGTATGTCCCCACCATGCTCCCCTGGGTTGGATCTTGAGCAGACTAAGGTGTATGAGGAGGTCTGTTTTGGGCACGCCCCAAACCTGAAGTAGTTCAGGGCTGTGCAGGTTTGCTTCAACCACAACTAGATGACATTTGGTGCAAAGTTATCCTAAAATATATTGGGGAATGCACCCCAACTATTCCCAGCATGGGCATCATCATCTTAGCACCACATGTTTTCTGCTGATGCTGTTAATAATGACATTATTTCCTCAGTAGGACTGATGAAACATTATTTTTCCCAAGGCCTATTTATTTATGTCTGGAAAAAGCCCTTGAAGTCCCACAGGGTTTGTTTTATTTTCCAAACTCTTCTCTCCAGAATTTTGAGTTTGGCTGAAATGTGTTAGCAAGCCCAGAATGATTTCAAATATTGTCTTTTCCTTCCTAGTTATGATATCACCCCTGCTGTCTAACAATAGGAGGGGAAGTTAAATGAATTTTAGAGGGTAAAACGCAGAGTCTGATGATGATTTCATACAAAACACCAGTCCTGGGTAGCCTGTGCTTACTCTGTTTTGACGCACGGTTCTATTTTCATCTGTAGCACAAAGAAGCAAAGAGCACCAAATGGGTTTTCATCTGCACGTTAATTGTTGATGTATCTCAGACAACTAAAGGACTTAGTTGCTATTGAATCTGTTTCTCTTCTTCATTTGATGTTTTATCTTCTCCGCCTCTGCTTAACAGCTTGCAAGTGCAATGGCCACGCGTCCGTCTGCAACACAAACACAGGGAAATGTTTCTGCACAACCAAGGGAATCAAAGGAGATGAGTGTCAGCTGTGAGTTCATTTCCATTTCTTACTTGAAATCCAAAAATTGTGCACGTACTACCTTGCCCCCCCCACCGTTTTTAATGGTGTGTTTATGCTGTCTCTGCTCATTTCTTCCTCCTGACAGTTGACTGACTGCACTGAGGGTGCAGCCAGCCGTGCTTCCCCTGGGGAGTATCATGAACAGGACCATATCCTGAAGAATTCCAATTTGAAAAACATTTCAAATGGGAATGTCATGCAGAAGGGATGGGTGAAAAAATTTCCACCCCCCAAACTATACACAGAATCACAGAATGGTTTGTGTGGGAAGGGACCTCAGGGCTCATCCTGTTCCACCCCTGCCATGGCAGGGACACTTCCACTGTCCCAGGCTGCTCCAGCCCCAGTGTCCAACCTGGGGCACTGCCAGGGATCCAGGGGCAGCCACAGCTGCTCTGGCAATTCCATCCCAGCCAGGAATTCCTAATTCCCAATATCCCATCCATCCCTGCCCTCTCCATTCCCTGTGTCCTGTCCCTCCCTCCCTTGTCCCCAGTCCCTCTCCAGCTCTCCTGGAGCCCCTTCAGGCTCTGCCAGGGGCTCTGAGCTCTCCCTGGAGCCTTCCCTTCTCCAGGGGAACATTCCCAGCTCTCCCAGCCTGGCTCCAGCCCTGCAGTAGCTCCGTGGCCTTCTCTGGACTTGCTCTGCCTTGCTTTATCCCTCAATGGTTTCTTTCTAGCTGGGAGATTTCACCGGCCATGCTCTCTGATGTTGTTCAGTGGGAGTGTAAATATATCCAAAATGAGCCTTTGACATTCAAGCAGTTTAATGGAGCAGTTTTAGAGTGGCAAATTTGCTGGAGGTTTCTCTGTAACATAACAGAAATGCTTTTAGTGTAATGTTAGTGGAAATAATTTAATTCCAAATAATTTCATTGCCAGGTTTATTTTTACAGCATTGCTCACATGAGTAAACATTTATAGGATAGAACCTGGAATAGCCATAAATGACTAAGCTAATCCAGTTCCATGCCTTGTGAAGAGCTAATAAATACTTTCCAAGTGGATGCAAATGTTATATCCAGAATTTTATATTGCATTTTTACTGCATATGAGTTGGACTTGCAGGGAATATGGAATTTCTTCATCAGCCCAATCTAGCTCAGACATTCATCTTTAATTGTGTACTCTTATCAGCACAGGTTGTGTTTTCTGGTATTTAGTGGTTGGGAATAAATAGAACTGCAAAAAAAATCCATTTATTAAAAAAATGTGTATTTTTTTTAGGTGTGAAGTTGAAAACAGATATCAGGGAAATCCACTTAAAGGAACGTGTTACTGTGAGTACCCTTAGGATTTTGTTTGGAGATAAAAAATGTGCTTGAAGTTTAAAATACCTTATTTAAAACTTGTTTTAGTTGCCTCAGCATGTGTTTAAAATATGGGGGATTAAGGAAAGGACTAAAAAATAGCTCTAAAAACCTTCACTTTTCTCAAATACATTGTTTAAAGAGAATGAAAATATTTTTCTTGATAAGGTCTGTGTGATGATTGGATCTTTTGAACGATGTCTTAAATGTTTTTTATGTGACTGAGATGAAGTCTGGTCTTTTGGAGTGCACTCTAAACTATATTCGTAATAGGTAAAAAGCAAAGAATGTTCTTAGAATTTTTATAAATACAAACCGCTGTTTATTTTAAATTCTGGTCCATGTTAGAATGGATTTCAAAACTGCCACGCTTCCCCTGGAATGAGCTGTTGGATTCCCATGCAGTTCCTGAAGATTCTTTGCCAAGATTCAGATTACCTAATGGAAACTTTCCAGCTTCTATTTGCAAATATCAGCAATCAGCAGCCTGGCAGGCGTGGAGGAATGGTTTCTTAAACTACGTAAAGTCTCCAATAGTGGTTTTGTCCAGCACAGAAATGATCAACTGCTGTCTGGTTTTGGCTTATTTGAATTCTGCTTGTGGGCCCAAACAAGAGCACTGCTGGCTTCTCATTTCCTTGCTGAAGTGGCAGAGATGGTTAAATGGGCAAAAAGTGGGGAAAGTCAAAACTTTCCAGCTCTTACAGGAAGAACCTTGTGCTGTCCAGATGCAGTCTTGCTTGGTTTCATTCTCTGACTCTTTCTTCATGCTGTGTTGGATCCACACCAGCAGCTTGTGTGACTTGTGTCAGTCCAGCGAGGGGTCACCAGGAGGCAACAAGAGGAAAACAGTGCCTGGTGTACCAGTTCCTGGTCATTATTGCTTGGAATATCTCTGCATGGCTTTGGGAATTGCACAAGTCATAGTAGTGTACTTGAATGAAGGGTACTGAGGTGGGGGAGTGCATCCCCCCGTGGCTGTGGATCCCACCAGCCCAGCACACGGCAGCAGGGCAGCACTGACCAAAGGCTGCTCCTGGCATGCCTGGCTGGGATGTTCCTGCAGCAGGATGGCAGCTGGTTCATCACCAACCAGCTGCTCTGGAGAACCTCTCCCAGGAAAATATGCTGCTGTACAGAAACCTGGAATGGAGGGACCATTGTCCCCTTCCAAGTGAGAATTACACAGTTGCTGCACTCTTGTGCTATTCCCTTAGATCACAGAGGTATTGCAGGCTGGAAAAGTAAATCTTTTGGCATGTTTCTTACAATGTATAGGTAGGAATATTGATTTAGATCAAGGCTGGAGGCTGTTGCCTGGCAAGTATAAGCCACCTCTCTTCCTCCTCTAGGCTCAGCTCCTGGAGTTTTTTGTTCCTTATGTGGGATCATATGTAGGTTAGAGTAATTTGTAGCAGTGTCATGATAATGTCACGTCCTGGCTGTCCAAGAAACTCTTCAGTGACATCATGCCTTCCTTTACAGAAGTTATTTTATTCCAGGTGATGGGATAACTGTCTCCCTGCATTCCTTACAGATACCCTTCTCATCGACTATCAGTTTACCTTCAGCCTTTCCCAGGAGGACGATCGCTATTACACAGCAATCAACTTTGTAGCAACACCTGAAGAGGTACATTTTCTATTTTCCCTTTTAACTTTGTCCTTTGTCTTCTCTTGGCCCTGGAGGCAATGAATTGTTACAGTTCTGTTGGTCTTTACGTTCCGTCTTGTGATTTGGAAGGTGTGTCCTGCTCCATGGAGCAAGCAGAGCTTTTTGACCTTGGCTTGGCTGTGCAGTCGCAAATCATCACAGAAAAATTTCATAAAGAATCACATTTGATTATTTCCAGTTGTTGGAGCAACGTCTGGGCCATTCTAGTTTTTAAAAAATCACAGAACAGTTTGGGTTGGAAGGGACCTTAAAGCTCATCCTGCTCCAAACTCACCTGCCATGGCAGGGACACTCCCGCTGTCCCAGGTGCTCCAGCCCCAGTGTCCAGCCTGGCCTTGGCACTGCCAGGGATCCAGGGGTAGGCACAGCTGCTCTGGGCACCTGTGCCAGGACTCACACCCTGCCAGGGAACAATTCCTGCCCAAAATCCCATCCAGCCCTGCCCTCTGGCAGTGGGAGCCATTCCCTGAGTCCTGGCACTCCAGGCTCTTGTCCAAAGTCCATCTCCAGCTCTCCTGGAGCCCTTTAGGCACTTTTCTTCTGCAGGCTGAACAATCCCATCTCACTCAGCCTGTCTCCAGAGCGGAGGTGTTTTGCTTGTGTCTCAGTTCTTCCTGTGATATTCTGTACATATGACTTCTTTATCCTTTATGTTTTCCTTGAGGAGGAGAATATTCTTTCAGAAAATATAGTATATCATTTTAGCTTGATGTATTTTCTTTATGTAAGTAACAAATTTCAAGGTAATTTTTTTGTAGCAACAATTTCCCAGGAAACAGTACTGTAAAACTGCTTATCCTAAAATGGGGTTTATTTTTCGTTTCTTCCTTTAGCAAAACAGAGACCTGGACATGTTCATCAATGCATCTAAAAACTTCAACCTCAACATTACTTGGTCCACAAGTTTTGCAGGTAAATTGAAGATGATCTAAGTAACTCAGGAACTTCTTTCATTTATCAGTTTCTGAAAACGACAAATTTAATTGGGAAAACTTGGGGAGCTTTTAACCTATGTACTTTTTGCATAGTGTTCTTAAATTGTCGGCCTGAGGGGGGAAGTAAAATGTTTAAAACCCTTACATGTTCAACTTCAATAGGGTATTCTGTAAACCCTAGAAGTGCAAATTTGATTTTTAACAATGCAACATCTTGGCACGTGGTGATTTTGATAATGCACTGCAGCTTAACATAGTTGGTTTTGCATGAATAGTTAATTTTTTAAAATTCATATTAAGATGATTTGCCCTTTCGTTTGTTTTCTTAAATACACATTGAAATATCTTTTCTTGCTATTCCTTACAACAGCTGGTACTCAGGCTGGGGAGGAAATCCCAGTTGTTTCCAGAACCAATGTAAAAGAATACAAGGACAGTTTCTCCAATGAGAAATTTGATTTCCGCAACAACCCGAACATCACATTCTTTGTTTACGTCAGCAATTTCACCTGGCCCATAAAAATACAAGTAAGAGCTGCTAATAGATGTCAGATTGTTTAAAGGTGCTTTTTTTATTTCTCTTCAAGAACTGTGGTAGTTTGCTGTGCATGGAGTTGTCTGAGCTCAACCAGCCTGGTGTAATCCCAAAGCAGACAGAGTTTGATGTTCCTGGATAAGAAGAAGAAGGTGTGAGGCATCTTCTGATGTTGCCTCAGCCCAGTGGATCTGAAGATGTGCTGTGAAATAAAGAGAGGCACTCATTTATTAACAGGGCTGTGTTTGATGAGGTGTCTGACTTCAAACATGCAGATACTGATGTTGCAGAAAAAGACTGATAAATCTCTTTCCAGGCTTCCTTTTCAGGAAATGCTTTAGTAGCTCTTTAGTGCCTGGGACTCAAAAGGCTCAGCTCAAGGCCCCCCCCACTTCCTCCTGCTGCTGCCTCAGGCTGGTGGCACGTGCAGGACGAGGAGCTCATCCTTCCCCTTTATCCAGGGTAGTTGGCTGGCAGGCGGTGCCGTGGGGTGCCAGGCTGGCTGGTGATGCAGCTGGTGCAGGAGAAGCAGTGGATGAAGCTTGGTGGTCATAAAATCAGACAGAATCACTCTGTAAATGCAAAACCAGATTCTGCAGCTGCTGAGGCAGCTCACAATTCAGAGCAGCCTGGGCCCCCTTCTTGCAGTGAGCTGGGCAAGTGTCAGCTCAGGGTGATGTGGGTGTTTGAAGGACAAAATCCTTCGAGGTCTGGAACGGAGATCATGGAATGGTCTGGGTTGGAAGGCACTTTAAAGATCTTGTTCCACCTGCTGCCATGGGCAGGGACAGCTTTCACTAGCCCAGCTTGCTCCAAGCCCTGTCCAGCCTTGAGCAGTTACAGGGATGGCATAGCCACAGATCTCAGATAAAGCTTGGCATATTTGAATTCTGCCTTATTTAAGAAACTTGGAAGAATTTGGGTTCCTGTATTTGACCATCTTCACCCTTGTTCATCTGATTGTTTTGTGAAACTGACACTTCACATTAATGTACTTGGTATTTCAATTGTGTTGGTCAGGCAAACTCACTCTTTCAAAAAGATAATGCACAGGATAACATTGAGCAAGAAAATGAGATCCACCTGAAAAAAAGATCCTTAAGCCATAGTGATATTTGTCCTGAATTTTTAAAAAAGTATTAGGAATGCTTGTGAAATGCTTCACCTTCTCCTAAAGACAGTGGGTTGTAATTACTTGGAAAACTTTGTCTTGTTGATTGCAAACTGAAGATTTGGCAGGTTGGCTTTGGGCTCTTTTTAATATTGCGGTTTTGGTAATCAGTTTGCAGCTGGAGAGTTTTTACTTCATAAACTGATAAAGTCTCAGTTTATTTTCAAGTCCTAATTTTTAAATATGGAGGAGTTGATGAGCTGCCATGTGAAGTCTTAATGTCATTCGATACTCAAGTAGCAAGTCCCAAACCTCCTCATTTTGATGTAAGTACTACATGTTGTATGGGAAGTAGCAAAGGTGAGCACTTGTGCAACTATTTATTTAAATATTTGAGCTTCTCTTTCATCAAATTCATAATTGCAGGAGTCAAGAAATTATATTTTTTTTAACCTTATGAGTTATTTTGATTGATACTTGATTTTCTATAATCAGTGCTGGACTGTACCTTACCCTGATTTGTTTCTTTGTTATTTGTTGCTGCAGAACTGAGTGTTAAGGATACAGCTGATTGGTTTTTCTCTTACCTCTCCTTAAAGCATGCTCTCTTCCCTTCCCTTCCTGGTTTCCTTTACTTGTATGGTTGAAACATCTCGTGCTGCCTTGTTTTCGTTTGCTCAGCAATGGCACAGCTTGACTTCTGGCAGTTCTTATTTTCTCTCTCTACTTCTTGCTGGCTTTAAAGACATTGCTAATGAATCCTTTCCTCTCCTTAATACAAAATCTCTTTAACTGATCCTCATGTCCCTATTGAGGTTAGCTCTGAGGATGCAGCTTTCAAATAGTTTTGCATCTTTGACCTGAGAGAAATATTTAGATGGCAGCTTTCCCATTCCTGATCTCCTTAGTCCACTTGATTTTACTGTTTGATTTCATTTCTCATAGTTAAAGAGTAAACTTTGATCCTCTTACAACACTTAACCTCTCTTTATCCTTAATTTAAATGCGAATGTACTTGTATGCACTCAGTCCAAGTTAATGTTTTATCACCACCTCTTCTTAATGTCTTTCTTACTTGCCAAAACAAAGTCTAAAATAGCATCAGCTCTTATTCATTGAGACAGTTTTTGTGAAGAAGTCTGGCAGCGACCAGCAATCTGTGATCCATAGAATTTCTGTTAATTTCCTCTTCAGTGCATAGCTAAAAGCCAGGACTCACCTTCCCGGTCCTGTGCAATCTGCTGTGATGGATTGAGCTTCCCTCAGTGGCAATCTGTGTTCCTACCTGTCCTTCCATGCCCCAGTCTTTTTCATTTTGCTGCAGCTCTCTGTAGTTTGTGTTCAATATGATAAAATAGAAGCTAAATCATGGTACAGGTTTTTGGGCAAAGAAGCTGTGGTTGCTCCATCCCTGGAAGTGTTTGAGGCCAGGTTGGACAGGGCTTGGAGCTGCCTGGAATAGTGAAGGTGTCCTTGCCCACGGCAGGTGGGGTGGATTGAGATGAGCTTTAAGATCCCTTCCAACCCACCTCATTCTGTGATTCTGTGATTTTTAGACTTCCTGGCATCACTCATCCCATGCTGCATTCTTCTCAGGAATAGTTTTTATTCGAGCTTTCCTTCTCTCATTTGTTTTTCCAAGGGGTTCATCCCTGATTTCACTGCAGAAAAGTTCCTGTGCTGTTGGGATCAGTCCTTCAGGGCAAACTGGCTCGTTAATTAAAACTCCGTGTTGCAGTATGGGTAGGATACAAACTGATCTCTTATCTCCTAGCTTGTCTCCTACAGTATTCCTCATTGCACTTCCACTACTAAACTGTCATGCAGCTACAGAATGTGTTTCAATTTCCCTTTGGAAATTACTCTGATTTTAATAGAGTATGTCAAAGTCAGGAAAACTGTGTTCCTGCCAAGCTGCTGGAAATTATTCTGTCCTCATGTGTGTGCATCACCTGGCAGCTCATGCATGTGTTTGGGCTGCTCCTGGGCAGTGCAGCATGTCCAAATCGTATTTTTAGGGGTTTATTCTTTGTTTGACTATCTTAGTAAACTGTCATTGTGCATACACTCACTTGTTCTGGCTTATTTTCAATTACAATACAACACGTGTATTTAAACAGGAGTTTATGTCTATGTAAAATCTTTTTTCAACAGAAAGCTTTATAAATGTAGTTTTTACTGCAAAACAATTCTACAATCCACCTCATTTTCACTAAGTATTACAAACTTAATCTTGAAATCCTTGATTGAAATCTGTCTCTTATTCATTCTCTCCCCTTGCCTGTTAAAATCTGCATTTGGAAAGTAGAAACGCTCCTTTGTGTGAGAGATGGCTGTGTTCCTGCCAATGCTCAGTTCTGGCTCTTCTTTCCCCATCTTGCTCCGCCTCTTTTTCAAACCACTTCAGTTCATATCTTTTTTTAAGTGTATTGGTTTAGGATGTCTTTCCCTGCATCGGTAATGACTTTAAAAGCTTATTCAGTAAAAGAACTAAAGCAGCAAAATGCAGAAAGCCTTCGAAGTACAGCAATCCTCTTCCTAATTCCTCCTTTCTGAGCAGCTGCAAGCATGAAGGAGAAGGCATTAAGCCTTCCTTAAAGCCTTACCTTGCTAAGCTTTCCTGAAAATCTGGGTAAGGTCTTGTCAGCAGTGTCTGGATATTTCCACTCTCTCTGCTTTGGGAGCTCGTTGTTGCTGCAAACACTGGACACATGGAGTTTTGAAACGTTTAGCAAACCCCAACTGTTCACCTTCCTCTCTTCAGCTTTGCTCTAAATATTCCCTGTCTTTCCCCAAACTGGGAGTTGCACCCTTTAGGAAGGGACGCTAGTGGGCACTGAAGGGTTGAGGGGTTTTTCGCTTATTTAAGTGTAATAGTAATCTCTTCCCCACTATTCTTCCTCTTTGCATAATCTTCATTGTGAGTTTGCTTTGTTCTTTTCAAATGAAGCTCGGAGTAGAAGAGAGACATTGGCTATAAATAATCAGCTGTACAATAGCACAGTCAGAAGCAAAGGAATTCCATGCAGTGACTTTCAGAGGAGTTCTCATGGGTTTCAATCCATGCAAAGTCAGCTGGCTCTGAGGTGAAACTGCAGTTCTGGAGCTGACAAGTACTTCATGGGGAGAATTTGGAACTCTCTTAGATAGCTGTGTAAATGTCAGCAGGTTTTAACACTGTTTAAACTTGTGTGTATTTACCTGGGGCCAAGTCCAGTGAGTGAATCCCTCTCTAGAGCGTACACGGGGTGAAAATTCGATCTACTAGTACAGGACACTCTCCTCTGCCAGAGAGCTTTCTTCTTCGTCACAATTTACTGCTGGTGGTGTTTGCTACCACTCACTAAATAGGAATCAGTGGTTTAGTCTTGTTTCATAGCCAAACTATTGTTTATATTCACTATCATTTGGTCCCATTTGATACTTGACTTTGTCCTCTCAGATTCCAAGCATCTTGCGTTGATCTCTATGTTCTGAGAATGTGTAAGATGTTTAGGAGCTGATTAAGGCAAAACCAGTTTGCAATTGTATCATTAACTGGCAATTGCCTCCCCTCTTTCCTTTGTATTGGTTGAAGCATTTTGATTTGAACACGCTTAAATGTTAATTATGAACCAAATGCTTCAAGAAACAAAAAGAGGAGAAAGAATTTTGCAGCCTTTGCATACAAAATGTACCATTTGCAAAATCTCATTAGGTATTCGCTGTATATAGTTTTCTTGGCAATTCATTGTCTTGTTGGGCTTCAAAAAGTGCCACAGTGACTACACAGCATCACTGCACGTGGTGGAGGTGCAGCAGCATTGCACAGCTCTGTTTGAAGAGCATTTGAGAACCAGTGGGAAACATTCAGCTCACTGAAATTATTGCCTTCCACTCAGGTTTTGTAAAGGCTGTAATGGAAAAATAGCTAAAATTGCCTCTGCTGCCTTCAATTTTAGTTTCTCAAACTTTCTTCTGGCTTCCTCTACTTGAGTTACTCCAGGATGGTCTATCTATTTAGTCTCCTTTCTATCTTTTTCCCTTTCTACACCGATAGATCATGGAATGAACAGGATTGGAGGGATCTTAAAGACAATCTGTGGATTGCTTAATTCAGTCACATCACATGTTGTCATAATGATTCTATCATCTCCAGACATGCTGTTTGCCCTGATAGGAAGGTACTGGTGAGCACACTCAAAATGCTGCGTTGCTTCCTGGTTCCTCTGCTGAAAGCGTGAGTGGTGAACTGAAAGGTAGAAACAATTCATGGCCCTTCAGTGGATTGCAGCTGGCACAGGAGGTCAAGTGCAGAAACTGTCACCAATGGGAGGCCTGGAAATTGAGGACAGGCTCAAACATGCTGTAATTAAACCAGAATTTGGTCTGTGGTGCTTCCTTTTGGTAATGATCCAAGCAACTGTCACAGGTGACTGTGTTTGGGCTGGCAAATAGAACCCTGGAATCACAGATGGGTTTGGGTTGGAAGGGACCTTAAAGACCCTCTCACTCAAAGCCCTGTCATGGGCAGGGACACCTTCCACTACCCCAGGGTGCTCCAAGCCCATCCAGCCTGGCTTGGTACAATTCCAGGGATGGGGCAATCACAGCTTCTCAGGGCAGCCTGTGCCACAGCCTCACAGGGAAGAATTTCAAATCTCACCTAACCCTTCCCCTTGGCAGAGAGAAGCCATTCCCCCTTGTCCTGGAACTCCATCCTTTGTCCCCAGTCCCTCTCCAACTCTCCTGCAGCCCCTTTAGGCCCTGGGAGCGGCTATAAGGTAATCCCAGAGTCTTCTCTTTCCAGGCTGAACACCCTTAGCTCTGCCAGCCTGGCTCACAGGAGAAATCCAGGTGTACAGATCCATTGCAGGTGCCATCCCCCGGAATGAGATGTTAGCCATTAGCTGAGGTGCTCTTTAATGCACCCCTTCTTTTGGGACCTCCCTCTCTGCCTTCTTTTGCTTTTCTTAAATTCCCATTGCCAGGATGACTGCATCCAAGTTGGGAAGAAAATGCTCATTTTAGTGCTCCAGTGAAGAGCTGCAGTGCTGCATGGAGTGAGATTTCTGACAGATGTGGGGGTACAACTGTGCTCCTGTTAAACCTTTTGGAACTGGCACTTTCTTGGAATCAAGTGCCTTGTATGTTAGACCTGTGACTACTAATTTTTTTAAGACTACTACAGTAATTTCACACATATAAGGCGCACCCTTTTGACTAAAATTTTGGTCCAAACCCAGAAGTGCACCTTATACCCCGGAACACCTTATACTCATGAAATTACTGTAATTTTTTTTTCTATCCTGAGTTGTTTTAAGGGAATAGCTAAAGCTCTCTTGTTTCACAGGCTTCAAAAGACTTTTCTGCCTCTCTACAACCCGAGGGTTTCCCAAAGTGTTATAGTTGCTAATTGCCTCCTTTGACCTGGGACCAGTTCCCACTGGTTTCCAGTGATATGCTGAGAATGTCTGTAGGGATGAAGGAGAGCAAACTCCCTTCACATGTCTTCAGCTTGGCAGGGCTGGCAGTGATGTTGGAAATGGGACTTTTCCTTAGCCTGGAGATATTTCTGTCTTAGCATGTAGGCAGAGTTCAGGGGGAGCCACCTGGTGTCAGCTGCATTTCAGTCAAGATGAATTGTACACTAGACTGAGGATCTGCTGAGGAATGACTCTTTTTTCTTGTGCTGAACGTGGCTATTGAAGTTGGAAATACTAGCCAATATTTTGGCAAACTGCCAGGAATTACATTTTCAACTCAAAGCTCTGGCTCTGATCTTCATCATTGTTTATTTCAGTGTTTCGTTGGTGTTGTGTCCTCCAGTATGTAAATACTGAAACCTTCTGAAATTCTCATTGTTCAAAGTAAAACTCCTTCATTAAAGCAGTTTTGATCTGAAGTTATTCTTCTAATGCTCTTCCCCATCGCCCTGCTAGTTTTACTGGCAGCATTACCCCTAAAACAGGTGCATTAGCAAGAATCTTAATACCACTTTCAATTAAGCTTTAATTTTACATGCCATTCATGCTTAGTGTAGTTCAGGAAGCATTTGTTTACTGCCAGAGCTAACAATGGATGACACTTTGCTACAGCCAGGGAAAGCTTTGGGGTGCCCTTAGCTCCTGCCAGGTGAGGATGGGCCCAAAACAGATCTGGAGGAACAGCAGATCTCACACATTCCTTTTATTTTAGGCTTTCAGCCTTTTTCAGGGGGCAGTGATGCTCTCTGCATTTCCCTCTTTGAGGTTTACAGCCTGCCTAAAAGGCTTTGATAATACATGGAAAAAGAACGAGTGAAGAAGCCATCCACAGCTGGAAAGCAGGGCCTGAACTGTCTCTAGTGCCTTGATTCCTCTCTGGAGGAAGCTTTAGGTATTTGGTAGGACATAAATAAACCCTGAGAACTGGACATGGCCCATGGAGGTTTCCAGTCTTTCTCTAAATTAGTGTCATTCTCAAATCAAAAGTGACAGGCCCATTGAATGAGAGCTCTTGGTGAGGGCAAACAAGAATTGTCCTCGTTGTTGGCCAAAGAGAATAAAACACATTCAGACAGGTAGGGATTGCTTTGACAAAATAATTGTGTAGGCTTGAAATGGCAGTGAGGTTGCTGATCTGGAAGCTTTCCTGCCAGGTCCTCATGTGCCTCATGCATTTTTAACAAGGAAGAGAGGTAAGTGTAGAGATAAAATAATCCTCAACTTTCTTTCAGTCTATATTCACAAAATGTTTTCTTTTTCTGTGGCTTCTGAAAGCATCATAATGCCAAAGGTGCTTCCTAATGATGTCCCTTGCCTTTCTTTAGCTAGAACTGCAGGTGCTTTTGAGCCTCTCTCCCTGCATCTCTCACCATGTGAAGTTTTCTTGAACCCCAAAACTGAAACGTGGATCAGTTTGTTAATCTGATGAAATTTGCTGTTGAATGTAATTACTTTTGGAGACATGCAATTACATGCTGATTTTTCAAAACAGGCAAACTGACATCTCCTACTGTGGGATGGAAAGATTTAAAACAGAACAGTTAAATGTCCTTTAAAACACAAAACAGTTGTTGTGTTTTATCTGCTTCTGCCACCTTATTTTTGGCATCAACCAATGACATTTTTCTCCTTTTAGAAGTTGTTCCCTTTTCAGTTAAGTAATATTTTTGTTAGCACCTTCTTAAATCCTTTCAAAGGAGGATTTCTCTCACAGGTAGTTAACCCTTGGCAGGATGTGGTGCCACTTCAGTCCTTTTTACAGGAGGTTGTAGCATCAGCAACCCTGAAAATTGTTCATGCCAAGCTTTTCCCAGTTGCTGTGTTGGGGGTTTTTTCCTCAGAGATTTATGGGATGGTTTGGGTTGGAAGGGAGATGAAGGAGCAGCTCATTCCACCCCTGCCATGGCAGGGACACTCCCACTGTCCCATTGCTCCAGCTCCAGTGTCCAGCCTGGCCTTGGACACTGCAGGGATCCAGGGGCAGCCCCAGCAAATCTGGGAATTCCAGCCCAGCCCCTCCCCACCCTCCCAGGCAGGAATTCCTTGCCCACATCCCAGCCCAATCTCCCCTTTCCCAGTGAAGCCATTCCCTGTGTCCTGTCCCTCCAGCCCTTGTCCCCAATTCCAGCCCTCCTGGAGCCCCTTTAGGCACTGGAAGGGACAACCAATAAAATCTTCTGCAGGGATTTCTTGGGAAGAACTGTAGTGACTCACGTAACTTTTGTGAGGTTTATTGTAATATCTTTCTACAGCACTGGAAGTGTTTTTGAATGCCTGCATAAATAAGAAAAGTTATAGGGTACCAGAGAGACACAGTCTGCAGTTCAGATTTAATAACACCAGGAGCATTTCTTAGGTGTTTTATTGAGATCTGACAGTGACATATATATTGATTGCTTTAATTTTAAGGAAGCTGATTTTTTTCTCTTTTCAAATGTGGGGCTGGAAAATATAACATATAAAAAATCACGGAATTAATTTTCTATGGAAGCTAAGTGTGAGTCAGGCATTAATTTCTTCTGGGTGAGGCCAGTGCTGGTTGTTTGAAGTTGCTGTATTTCTGTGCTGAATAACTCTTGAAAGCGCCATAACCCACCACAGTGTAAATATAGAACCCAAATTCAAATGTATTTCACAAAATGAGTGCTGTGAGCCATTGCTGAGGAGCCAAAAGAGCAAGGTACTTTTCTTTATACAAAGGCTTATTTAAAGAGTCAAAGAATAGTGAGCAGAGCTAATGAAGGGCAGAAAAGTGTATTGGCAGTAAAATAGAAGCCATGCACTCAAATGCAACAGTGGATTCAGCCTGGCTAAACCACAAGGAAAAGTATATCCAGAACTAAGAGAGGGTGAGAAACCCAAACACCTGAGCCTGGTTTAGCTGACAAGCACCAGGCCAGAGGCACAGCACTCCACCAACAGCTCTCAGCTGACTCTGCAGGGCTGCTCTTGTGGGAAAAAAAAATAAATCCTGGAATGTCCTGAAAACTTTTTTCTCTCACTTATTTTCCCGACTTTAAGATTTTTTACTTTTTTTTACTATACTGGCAAATGTTGCTCACAGCAATGTTGGCAAGGAAGAGCTGGGGTCAGGTAAGGTAGTACTGTCACAGTCCTGTATGGGAATAAATTTCTGGGATGTTTGGGGATTTTATAGAGTTTTTTTCTTAAATTGGTTCTCTCCTAAGAGCTGTGTCATGTGTAGTTGCTTCTTTAACCAGTCTGTTTTGCATGCAAGATTAGCACCATCCACCTTCCCACACCCAGACCCAAAGTGTCAATAAATTCCATTAATATTTTCACTGAGGATTGAAGTAAATTCCATCAATTGATTTGTCACTTCAGTATTTTACTGGGAAATTCTTCATGACAAAAGAGTGAATTCCATGTTCTAGAAATGCTTTGGTGAGAGGCAGTGACTACCTGGCCTTTTCAATGCAAGTATGAGAGCTTATAGAGAGGTTGTTCATACTGCCCTACCCAGCACAGTTATTTTTTTCATGTTAAGATTACCTGAACACCAAATCATAGCTAAGGCTCTCAACAGAAAAACCTGTGATGAATACAACAGCCCAGCCCTATGATTCTGATTTCATGTCTCTTTAAAACTGATCCTGGTGCTATGTGGTTTGTTTAAAGTAAATTTGGGGAGTTTTAATTCCTGCCTCTTCAGGCTGTGATGTGACACCAGGTTTGAGATGACTTGTGGCTTCACTGTTGTGTAATTATGTGACAGTGTTGTCATTCAAAGGTATTTTAAATTGGTTATTTATATAAATACATGTTTAGTTTGGGACTGGAACTAGATAATCTTTGAAGTCCCTTCCAGTCCAAACCATTCTATGATTCTATGTGTAATATGTATAAATATAGATACACTCTTATTTTACTACTTTATTTTATTAAAGATGAGATTGCTGCAGCTGGCATATCACAGGATGTTTTGCTGCAGGTTGATAAACATGTTAAATTTCTCATCCAGTATGGAACTCACAGCTTCCTTGGGGAAGGAGACAGAGCTTGTTTTCCCCATTAATACCACTGCAACTCTGAACTGTCTTGCATTTTTTCTGCTGTTTTGTCTAGTCAGAAATGATGCAAGACAGAAGGTTTTGCCTGTTTCCATCTGTCAGCTATATTGAAGCCTTAAAAAAAAAAAGATAAACTTGCAAATATTTCTTTGGCTGTTTTGTACTTTTTATTCTTGATTCCCTCTTGTGTACTTACATCACCTGTTCTTAAGGAAAACAACTTTTACTCCTTTTAAGCTCAGTATACTGTAAAGCTCGTTTTTACTGGACTTTGAGGGTCTGAGTGAGAGTTTGAGCTGTTATGTGCTAAAGTTATAATTTTTTCCATGCTGAAACTCTCCAGCAAAAGTTGGCATGCTGCTGAATGTAACCGAGCCTGCCCACAGATGGTGTCAGAGCTCTGCTGGGCACGAAAGCAGGGACTGGGATCCCTCCCTCCCAAATGCAGTAGGATCCCTCCTTCCCAAATGCAGTGGGGTCCTTCCCTCCCAAATGCAGTGGGATCCATCCCTCCCAAGTGCAGTGGGATCCATCCCTCCTTCCCAAATGCAGTGGGATCATTCCCTCCCAAGTGCAGTGGGATCCCTCCCTCCCAAGTGCAGTGGGATCCATCCTTCCCTCCCAAATGCAGTGGGATCCATCCCTCCCAAATGCAGTGGGATCCCTCCCTCCCAAATGCAGTGGGATCATTCCCTCCCAAGTGCAGTGGGGTCCTTCCTTCCCAAGTGCAGTGGGATCTCTCCCTCCCAAATGCAGTGGGATCCTTCCCTCCCAAATGCAGTGGGATCCCTCCTTCCCAAGTGCAGTGGGATCCTTCCCAAATCCACACTGCAGTGGCTGGGACTGGAGGGAGGTGCTTGAGGACCTGGAACTCAGAGGATTGGATTGTTTTCCTGCTGGTGCCTTGTCTTCTGTCTCAAGGTTCAGCATCTTTATTTTTAACCACTTTTTCCAAGCACCTCAGCGCTTCCTTGTCTCCAGAATAATTGTTGCAATTGCAGGATCACAGAATTTTTTATATTGGAAGACTCTCAGAGCATCGAGCTGTTCCCCAGCACTGCCAAGGCCACCAGTGACCCGTGTCCCCAAGTGCCACATGGACATAGCTGTTAAATCCCTCCAGGGAGAGGGCTCCCCTGGGCAGCTGTGCCAGGGCAGGACAGCCCTTTCCAGGAAGGAATTCCCCAGGTTCCACCCTGAGCCTCCCTGGACCCAGCCTGAGGCTGTTCCCTGTGTCCTGTCCCTGTTCCCAGATCCCAAATCCCCCCGGTGTCCCCTCCTGGCAGGGAGTTGTGCAGAGCCACAAGGGCCCCCTGAGCCTCCTTTTCTCCAGGCTGAGCCCTCCCAGCTCCCTCAGGAATTCTCCAGCCCCTTCCCAGCTCCCTCAGGAATTCTCCAGCCCCTTCCCAGCTCTGTTCCCTTCCCTGGACGTGCTCCAGCCTCTCAGGGTCTTTCTTCTTGTAAGAACTGTGAAGTTCAGAAAATTCAGGAGAATTCACTGAGGATTGAGGAGAACTGACATTTTTCTGGCCCTGACTTGGCTTTCTTGGGGTGTGTTTCTGTCATGGGGAGGTGTGCAGGGTCTGAGCTGAGTTTGCAGTTTCAATTACGAGACTTTCCAGAATTTTATTTCTTAGTGCACTTTAAATTTAGATGAGCATCACAGTTCAACTTCTGCCTGTTTATTGAACAAATACTTCTCATTTGTCAGATTTGTGTGATGATATCTGGGATGCAGTGAAATTTGGGACCACATCTTAAGCACTGTTTTTAATTTAGAGACAGTTGTGCCTGTGTTCACTCTGCACACCATGAGAGAGTTCACATGGGAAGACAAAACACATATAATTGGCATTTCTGAGCCAACTGCTGACTGCAGCCAATTAGCTGAGAAGTGACAATTTGTGACTACTGCAGGAAGGCAGCACAGTATTGGAATATAAATCGATTTTCATCTCAGAATAAGTTCAGAAGGGAAGCAGGTTTTATATTTGCACAGTAGTGAGTATTTGTGCCATAAAGCTCAATGGCTCAGTTAATATTGCAGCAGGTGAGGAGTCAGTCATTAATCTCTTTCATCCTTCACGCAGGAGCAGAGTGACTCGGAGTAGTAGGTGTGAAAATCAAATTTGAGTGAGGATGTTATTTTTGCTTGTTGTAGAATGCAAATGTGAGCATGGGAGCCTCTTCAGCTGCACCAAGTTCTCTCTGATTTGGAGAAAGATGGATTTGGTGGGTGAATTGTTCAGTAGATGAGGAATTGGTGCAGAGGAGGCCATGGAGGTGCTCCAAGTGCTGGAGCCTCTGCTCTGGAGACAGAATAAGAGCTAGGGGTGTTGAGGCTGGAGAAGAGAAGGCTCCCTGGAGAGCTCAGAGCCCCTTCCAGTGCTGCTTCTGCTGCCCACACCTACAGCATCAGCTGCATTACAAACTCTCTGGGACCTCCCACCTCCAACTCAGGCTCCGCTTCAACTTGTTCTGTGTCAGAGTTTTTCAAGTTACAATTAACTCCTGTTAGGATCCTTTCTTCTCTGAAACCTGAGGTTTAACTTCCTCTCTAGAAAATCTGTTCCTGTGGATCAGGTTAAATTTTCTACCTAACCTCTGAATTTGGGTGCAGTTTTGCTGTTCATTTCAAACAGATGTTGGTGCCTCTGAAGGAGAATGTCCTCCTGCCTGTGTGGTGTGATTGGGGTATGGGTTCATCCAAAAGCTTTGGATGGGGCTTGGAGAAACCTGGTCTAGTGGAAGGGGTCCCTGCCCAGGCAGGGGCTGGAATGAGATGGGCTCTAAGTTCCCTTCCAACCCAGCCATTGTGTGGTTCTGGAGCAGCAGCTAGAGGCCAGGTGAGGTGTCCCAGGGCAGCTGCAATAGCTTTTACCCCTCTTTAGGCAACAAATGGAGCTTCTACTTCATCCATGAAACCAAGGGCAAGGATGCCCCATGGAAATGCAAACTATATAAATTCAGGGGTCTACAAATAGAGGTCTTTGTGTGCCTCAGTGTTAATGGTTCTGTTATGGAACTGGTCAAGCAGTAATTTTTTGTTATTTATTATTAGGGACCTGCATTGGTCAGCTGAATCATAGATGAGGTTTCCATTGAGTGTAAAGGGCTGATAGGAATATCCCTGTGACCCTGGATTTGGATGTCACAGTCTGTGTCTGAATCCCACAAATCATCAGCAGAGGTGAACAGACGTTTCCTTCTGGAAGGCGTTCCCTGGAACTGACCGTGTTGAGATCGTTTAAGAGCCGCCTGCCTGAAAAAGGCTCATCTCAGGTTGCTGCTGTGTTTGCTCATCCCTCAGTGAGCAGGGTCAGCTCCAAAATCCCAGCTTCTGAAGGGTGTTTTTGAAAGGCTTTTTGCCCTTCATCCCTGTGATTAGCTCTCGGCTGCCTTAACGACTTGCATGGCTCATTAAAGATGTTCGCAGAGCACAGGCAGCAGCAGCGCATGGCAGAGCTCAGGCCGTGCTCAGGTGGTGCAGCTGGATTGCTGTGCTGGCACATTCTTGCCTGAAAGCTCCTGGCCAGGGCTCCTGAGTTGGCTCAGTGCTGCTCTGGAGTGGAGAGCACCGAGCCCAGCGTGGACTGTGGCCATGAGTTTCATTGCCTAAAGAACTGCAGGCAGTGACAATGCTCCTGAGCAGAAGAGACATTTCCCCCCCAGAATTGTTCTAGAGGGCAAAATGAATGTTTTGATGACTTTGGCATCACTCAAGAATACTTAAAACCCCTTTGTTTTGCAGCAACTCCTTTGACAAAGGCACTTAGCATTCAGGCCATGGCATCCTGTAAGTGTTGTCTGTATTCACCAAGGTCAGATTGAATCCTTGCTCTACCCATAGGAGAAAAGAGACAAGACAGTGGAATTTTGGGAAGGAAATAGAGGAAGATGTGCATAAATGTTACCTGCAGCTTGTTTGGCTTGTGGCTTTCTCTCACTGGAAGCCTGTGGAACTCCCTTTCCACTTTTCCCTGCTGCTTTTTGTTCGTTAACTTTTGTGCTGGGGCTAAATTGAAATAAAAAGCAAAAAGCAGCCCAAAAGCCACTACATTTCTGTGTGGTCCTTTCAAAACACATGTGCTGTAGCAATCTCCCACCTGCCAGGTGAGGTTAATGGGTGCAGCAGTTGGACCTTTTGATACCTCCTGAATTCACAGCAAGCCCCGAGCTCTGGGAGCCGGCTTCACATTGCGCCGTCTCTGTTGGGCCCCTTTAGTTTCAGATGTTAATTAGACTTCTGTTTTTCTTTCTTACACAGTTCTATTCTAGGAGCATGTCTTATGCAAAATACCATTTTTAGTTTCTCTTTTTCTCATTTGTGATATGAAATAGGGATGAAAAGGAAGGCACTACTGGTGGGAATTTAGTTGCTTTATATGTTTGTGAAGAAAGACAGAAATATAATGTGTCCATAATCCTGAGTTGTTACCAAGGTAAAAAAGTTGTGGAAACACTATTTTCTGTGGCTGTTCATGTTTTCTCAAGTGTTTAGAGATCCAAAATGTACCAAATTATGGTATAAAATTGCCATACTTGAAATATTCTTCAGTAGATTCACAGGATCCCAGAATAGTTTGAGTGGGAAATGATCTCGAAGCCCATCCATGGCAGGGACATTTCCACTGTCCCAGGTGTTCCATCCCCAGTGTCCAGCCTGGCCTTGGGCACTGCCAGGGATCCAGGGGCAGCCACAGCTGCTCTGGGCACCCTGCGCCAGGGCCTCACACCCTGCCAGGGAACAACTCCTGCCCAAATCCCACCCAGCCCTGCCCTCTGGCAGTGAATCCATTCCCTGTGTCCTGTCCCTCCCTGCCTTGTCCCCAGTCCCTCTCCAGCTCTCCTGGAGCCCCTCCAGGCCCTGCAAGGTCTCTCCAGAGCCTTCTGCAACAACTCCAGCTCTTAGATTATCAGTTCTTTAGTTCATTTTAGATTAGAGGTGCTAATATTATGTATAATATTGGGAATTATTTGTGTTTGGAGAAGTTGTTGTCCTTACCCCATTGTGGTGAATAGTTTGGCTTCCTGTAAAATACCAGTAACTTCCAGCACAAGTGGAAAGAGTCGTGCTGTGCTGAACTCTCTGTTCATTACAGTTAAATGGGAGGAGTTACTCTAATATCATTCTTGCTGGATTTAGCAAAAAAATTCAACATAATTTGTTACTTGGTTATGGGCTGATTTTTCTTAGTGGTGTGTGAAACTCAATTTGTTTTTAAAGAGTTCAGAACACTTGTAGACCACAAGAATAGAGGTTTAAATAATTCTAGGTATTGCTGCATGCACAGGTTTAAGGTAAACTTAGGTCTTAGTTGGCCTACTTTAGTACAAAATTATCATCTCAAAATTATTCTCCTTTTTCTTTTCTCTTGGAGAACAAACTCTGGTGCTTATGCACAGCAAGTCCTGGTATGTAATTGTTCTGATTGGTTTTTCAAAATTTCTATCAGTCACAAGCTGTACTTTAGCTCCAGCAATATTTTGAGTTTGAAATACCAACTGTTACTAAAATGTCAGTTGGGTTCAAATATATTTTTCCTTTACTTCTATAATTTTGTGGCCAAGTCATTTGCCATTAACTCCTTTGAAATTTGTGTGCACTGATTCAAAAACCAGTGCAAATTTTAGATGTTGGCTAGTTAGAGGAAGCCAAATTTTCTTCTTGGCTTCATATTTTATGCTAATCAAATGATAAAAAATGTAAAGCTTTTCATTATAAATTTTTGTCAGTCCATGCAGCCACCTACTTCTGGTTCTCTGGAAAGCAGGTGGATTATTCTGGTACTGGAGATGAAGTGGCAGTAGCAGAAGCAGGGCAGTGGTTGTGCTCTCCAAGGTCCCTTTGAGATAAGATAAGCACAGCTTTGTGGTGTGAACATGGAGTGTCTGGGGGTGGCTGCCTGGGGGCACAAACACCCCGGGTGCTGAGCTGGGAGCTGCTCCTGGACACACTGGGGGGCTCAGGTGGATATTGGGGAAAACTGCTTCCCACAAAAGGGGGGTGCAGGGCTGGAGTCCCCAGTCCCCATCCCTGGGCATGTCCTGTGCTTGTGGCACTCGGGGATGGGCAGTGCTGGGTGGGACGGGCTCAGAGCCCAAACCCAAACAGTTCTGGGGCCCTTGGAGGGGACAGTGGGGCTCTGAGCGTGCAGCTGAGCTGGGGCTCTGCCCCTGTACCTGGGGAGGATTTCCAGGAGCCCAGCTCGAGCTTCCCTGCAGTTAAACTGCTTCAGCCTCTGGAACAGAATTAGTTTTTTGAGAATGGATAAATGAATCTTCTGTCATCAGTTAAACTTAATTAAAAATCCCGACTGCTAAGAAATTGGTGCCATATTTTTTGTGGATCCAGAATGAACAGCCTATTTTCAACAGCTATTTCCAACCAAACTTTCAATGTAACTGAATTAATTAAGTCCTGGGAATGGATTATATTTGGGGAAATTAAGCTCTAAGTAAGCAAACCATTAACAATTATGAGACCAAATTGCCTGTGACACAGATTGGTCAGGTTTGATGGCACAAAGTGTTTTCAGCTTGTGAAGAATAAATTGTAGAAACAACCTGGGTTTTTTAATCCATGTATGAGGTACAGGTCCTCAACTGGACTTTGTAGGAGAAGAACTCCAACAGGTAGAGAAAATAATCACCACTGGTAAAGCATTTGTAAGGCTTCTGTGTGAAATAAACCTAAATTATTTTTTGTTTGTTTTTTAATTTACTTGTTTCATCCTGCAGTTTTTGTCAAAAAAATGAGAAACCCTTCTCTGGTGACACTCTCATTAATCTTTCATAGAATATCTCTTATTTTAAAATTAACAGGTTCTTGTTTCTTCTAATGGGAGCAAGTTTTGGTTTCCATCACAGAAACTGATCCTGATGGCCATGCACAGGGGACTGGTCTGTTAATGATTCCTTTGTGCTTGTAATTTTCTGTTTCTACTAAAGGATTGTTGATGCATAACAAGGGTTTTATTTTGAAATGCATCTCATAGTCACTCAGCATCATGGTTATTCTCAGAAATAATAAGAAAAGTTATTATTTTTATACTGGCTGTGTTACATGTTTGTATTTTGGGATGTGATATTTCACTAAGGATTATCTTTGCCTTAAAGACATTCCAGAATATCCATTTATGCAAATATTCACTGATCTTTTACATAAAAAGTGAAATCTTGCTTGCTGTCTTTTAATGATCAGAAGACTATTGGGAAGGAATTCAGAAGTAAAAATCAAGCAGGAGCTCTGTGTTTCCTTGTCTTTTGTAGGCAGGACTGTTGAGGTTGCAGCATCTGGTGTGCAGGTTTGGAGTTCACTTCCCAGCCCCACAGTGGTTGTCCACTGCAAGATACTTCAGTTTATTTATAAGAAAACTATTTGGGGCAGCTTCTGTACCAAGTTACAATGGATATTTAAAGCAAATATAATCACAGAAAGTGTTCCAGAGCAACGGGAACCCAAGCAATGACTCACTTTACACATATTCATGAATTTTGGGATGTGGCTATTGCTGAGAGGAGGGATTTATCTTTATGCTAATGTTGCCATAAGTATCGTTTATTAAGGGAGAAAAATAGCAAATACACCAGAAAGGGATTTAATATCCGTGAAAGGCTTTTGTCAGTGCAGATTTCACTTTAATTCTGAATAAATCCTGGTACTTCATGAAAGAGTTAATATTCTGTTGTGGTGCTGGGAGATTGATAGGCAGAGGAAATAGGAGGTACCTGGAAAGAACTTCTGATTCCTAATACTGCACGAGTTGCTTTTCTCTTGGCTCGCCTCCCCTCCACGTTGTTATTTTTACCCAGGCTCCCTAATCTTCCCTTTTGCCTCCAACCACCTCCCAGTTTCCTGTTGGCCTCTTCCCTCTGGTTTTTGTCCCAAAATTCTGTTGTTTTCCCTGCTCTGTGCTGCTGGACTGCAGGGCAGGGAGCTGAGATGAATGCCATAGCTGTTTTCACAGTGTCTATCATCTTCTGTGTTTCGTGCCTCTTTGCAGCTCTTGGTGTAAGTTCCTTTTTTGAGGAGATTTTGTCGTCTGGATATTGTTTGAAATGTAAATATTGAATTTTGGTTTGCTGTGTAAACAATAATTAACGATTTTCACTTTTAATTAAAGATTATTTGCAACTCTGTGAAACCTCTGTTCTAAGTTTTTGAAGTAGTGTTTTCTTCAATGTGCATTGAAGAATATTCCTTGGGACATTGCTGGGAGACAGAGTTACATTTTCAGCTTCATTTTTGGGATATTTGTTTTCAAAACAATGTGAAGTTATAATTTATTTTCTTTTCCCCCAGAATATTTCCATTCTTTTTCAAAAACAGTGTTCAAAATATTAATTGATCTGAGTAAAGATGCTTTTCATTGTAATTTTTCATCCTTTTTATCTTGAAATAGGAATTTTAAGTAAGTAACAGAAAGCATTTGCTTTTCTTTTGCAGATTGCATTCTCGCAGCACAGCAACTTTATGGACCTGGTGCAGTTCTTTGTGACATTTTTCAGGTACTTTTCATTTAAGACAGTTAAATGTTGCTTCTTTAGGTTTTGGGCTTCAGAGTTTGGGTTCTTCTTGGTCTGGTTTTTTAGCTTAAACATCCTTCTTACAGCCTAGAAAACGGAAATCTTCAGTCTGTTTTAAATATTTAATTAGAAAATATGTTAAGAAAATTATCTGCCCATCTTTGCCAATGCATCATGCCAGTGCATGCAGGGAAAGGGAGGATGATGCTGGGAGAGGCTTTTGGAAAAGGAGAAGTTCCTTTTGAGATGCTGTAGAAAACACTGACTTCCCAGAGATAATGTGTGACTTCTGCAGGTTTTCACACCTCGGGGACACCAGTCATGAACTCGGGGAGTTATTTTGCAAAGAGTTAAGTCTGGAGTAATTTCCAACTCTTTAGGTACCACCTTTTGATTTTAAACTGAGCTCTGAAAGTATGTCAAGTTAAATACAAACATATGCTACAGTACAATAGAAGCCAAATATTTCTGTTTTTCATACACAGCTTTAACACTTCTTAGTGTCAGGTGAACTGATGATTCCCTCAGGGTGGGAACCCACAGGAGCCTTTTCAATGCTCGTCTCCTCTTCTGTCCTTCAAAAAATACAGCCCTACCAAAGAGGTGCAACACTTCCAAAGCACAGCAGGGCCTCTCTTCAAAGCTTCAAAATCCAGTGTGTTGGCCTCTATTTTAGGGACTGTTAATACTCCAGAAGTACAAGTCAATACCTGATCAATAAGAAGTCCCACAGGGGGGATATACATGAAGTAAACACTGCTCCAGGTCCTACAGTATGTTCTGAACCAGGTAATATTGCCTGGTATAAAATAAGCAGTGGGAATAATATCTTGCTTTAGATTTCATGCTAAATTTAATTAAAGCAAGAAGCTCCAGACAGATCCTTCAGACAAGTGGTTTATATCAATTTTTTTTCATGTGGAGCTTTTAGAGAGTAGAATCTGCTTTAGTACAGCCCCTACCAAGGCAGACATTTGAACCACCACCTTCCTGCCATTGGAATGGAATAGGTGGTTACTCCTGGCTCAGACTTAAGCTTTTGTTTTGCTGAATTAATCACAGTCAACATCTTCCCTAAAAATCTTTGTGGCAGTGTAATTGCTTATTAGGGAAAATGAAGAGGGAAGCAGTTGGTTCCTTAGTTCTTTTCTAATTGTGTAAAATTAGTGCTTTACAGACCCAACTACATCTGCATGTGAGGGTTTAAACTCCTCAGTATGAGGGGTTGCTCCAGATTCTTTATTTTAAGAGATTCCCAGATTTGCTGTGGCTGCCCCTGGGTCCTGGCAGTGTCCAAGGCCAGGCTGGACACTGGGACTGGAGCAGCCTGGGACAGTGGAAGATGTCTCTGCCCATGGCAGGGGTGTGAATCTGGATGATCTCCAAGGATCCTTCCAGCCCAAATCTTTCCGTGATTCCCGTCCCAGGTGAAAGCAGAAGTGCATTGTGTATCTCAGTCAGAACATGCAGCTGAACTTACATGTCCAAAGCTGCAACTTTCCTTTTCTCCATCACTGTTATCACATGGATATCCTTGAGAAGCAATGTTGCAATATTGTTTAACATCCTAACAAGCCAGAGGAATAAGAATATGCGAATTTGAGGGAAGGCAGTTTACTGGTGTTTTCCAGCTGAGCATTTACAATGTGTTAGAAATTCTTTGATTCTTTCACTACTCCTAAGTTTCTCTCCAAGTATTTTATTTTAGTCACTGTAGCTCCCTAATTAACCAGTGGATTAGAACAGTGTGATTGATCTCACTGGGTGTAGGAGAAACTATTGAAACAGCTGCATTTCTGCTGCTCTAGAGCACATTGCAGAATTATTGTTGGATCCCAGGCAGACCATAAATAAGTAATATCTGAGAGCCCCTTATGCTGTTAAAAAGCAACAGTGGGTTGGGAATTTGCACCCTAAAATAGAGGCAAGGAAAATACTTTGTAAAAACCTAAAACCAGTTGGTAACTCTAACGCCAAACTCAAAAATTTGGATATGTGTCTATTTCTTAGGTGTAGTGTGGAGACCTAAAGAGATGTTGTTCTGGAGAATCGGTGTTTAGAGTGGCTTTCTGTTGGCACATTTGAAGGTGTTGCTTCATTTTCCTGCAGGAATTGCAGGAGTTGCCCGGATTTGCTGTGGCTGCCCCATCCCTGGCAGTGTCCCAGGCCAGGCTGGAAGGGGCTTGGAGCACCCTGGGATAGTGGAAGGTGTCCCTGCCCATGGCAGAGGGGCTGGAACAAGATCACTTCCAACCCAAACCATTCTGTGATTCTGTGAATTTGGGACATCTGAGCTGGAGATCCTGTGGCACATTCCTGTGTCCTGGAAGCCACCTCCCCCACGGGTGTGAGCCCATCCTGACTGCTTTTGCTGTGTAGCTGGAGGCATCACCTGTGCCCTGAGCTGTGGGGAGCACCTGAGAGGGAAAGGGGGGATTTTCAGTTTCATTGCTGACATTTGAGATGAATTAGGTGAGTCCAGTCCTTGCTGCAGGCTGCTGGACTGCCAGACTCCAGTTGGAGTCTGTGCTGTCCCAGGCACTGGCTGGGCTGCCTGTGGGATGCACAGGGCTGGGGAAGAGCAGGAGCCTGGGCATGCATCCCAGCAGCAGCAGGGCAGCGTGGAGCAGAGCAGGGGCTGGCTCCCCTTTTGTTCAGGAGCTGGCCACTGTGGCCAGAGGGCTGTGCCTTGCATTTAGAGGGGCTCTTGGACTCTTGGGCAGGGGGCTGTGTGTTACCCTGGATTTGTACACGTGAATGTTTTATTTTAAGCTAAGAAAATGTCAGTGGATAAAGGTTGGGTAGAATGGTGAAGTTCTGAGGTTGTTAATATTGCATTATAATTGGAGCCGGAGGAGAAATGGTATTCCAACCACTGTTAACCTTTGCAAAGCTAATGAATTGCAAGTAAACTGGGTTTTCTCTTTCCTCCCCTCTGCTTTTCATAACACAGCTCTTTAATTTACAGATTGTGCAGTTGTCTTCCAGCACACAGTTTGAGCTATTTTGACAATATCTAGTGAATGATTTTCATTTGTAGCTGTGCTTCCTTTATCTTCCAAAAAGTCTGTCTGCCAGCACACCTATCACAGATACTAATGACCAGAGTGCCTTTATGTACAGAAGATATAAAAATACTTGTGGCCTTGTAAGCACACATTACTGCCCAATAATCTTTCCCTCTTTTTCTTTCTCTTCCTTTATTCCATTCTTCCCTTTCCCTTGTCTTCCCTTCAGCCTAGAGAACACTTGAGAGACCTTATTGGGATCCCTCCATACTTGAAAGGGGGTTCAAAGGAAGATGGGGATGGACATTTGAATGGGGACAAAGGGTCCTGTCACAAAATGACTTTAAATTAAAAGAGGGTCTATTAAGACTAGATTAGGGAATAGTTTTTGGTGAGGGTGGTGAGACACTGGACTAAAGAGGGGGTGGATACCCCATCCTGTGAAACATTCCAGTCCAGGTTGGACAGGGCTGAGCAATCTGACCTATTTGAAGAAGCTCCTACTCAGAGCAGAGGAGTGGACTGGATGACCTTCTAAGGTCTCTAAAGACAAACCATTCCATGATCCTGTTCTAGGATCTCATCCTGAGCTTTATTGCACTGATTTACCATGTACCTCTGGTGTCCTCTACTGCGCTTCTCCTCTGGTTCTCACATGCACAGGTCATTCCATTTCTTACCTGCTGTTTGTCTTGCCTTCTTTTTCTGTCCTTGAACCATGCTTCTGAGGGAGTGCAGTGTCTGCTCTAGCCTGGGGAGGTGCCCATGGCAGGGTGGTTGATTCCATGGTCTAACACTGACCTGTCCCACTGAAGCCTCACAAGGATTCTTGGAGAAATGGCTGTTATTTCAAAGTGAAACAAAAGCTGCCAGTGTAGGGTTTTCCTGGTGGCACATCAAACCTCATGTGCCCCTATTGGGGGCTGAATATCAAATAGCAATGGTGTCATTTTAGTTTGATACAAATAATTGGACTTGTTCCTCTGAAGAACTTGAACAGGAGCACTGTTTGCTCAGTGCAAGACTCAGACAGATGGTTTTATGTGCTGTATACTGCTTTTCCTGACTGTAAGTATTTTCCCAGTATTTTCATTAAGTGGGAATGGCCTTCTGCAATAATTCAAATCTGGAGTTATGTTGCAGATATTTTATTTTCTCTTGCTGCTTATTAAACAATTTTTTACTGCAGCACGAATGGCTTTGCTAAATAGATGCCTAAAATACAGTCTGAATCCCCTTCTTCTTCCTTTTTTTTTAAAGAGGAAAGTAAGACTTGGGAATATTTTTACATTATTTCTAACAAAATGCAGAAGATTAACAGTTCAGCATCCATAACTTCCTTCTTTCCATGTTCTCTTCACTCTTTGCTTCACTCTTACCCCATAATCATAGAATAGAATCATGAAATCATCTAGGTTGGAGAAGCCCTCTGAGATCAGCAAGTTCAAGGACTCCCCCAGCACTGCCAGGGCCAGCACTGACCGTGTCCCCAAGTGCCACATCCACAGGGCTTGGAAATCCCCCAGGGATGGGACTGCACCTCTGCCTTTTCCATGGAGAAATTCCCCAGTTTCCATCCTGAGCTGTTCCCTGTGTCCTGTCCATGTTCCCTGGAATCAGATCCCAAATCCCCCCGGTGTCCCCTCCTGGCAGGGACTTGTGCAGAGCCACAAGGGCCCCCTGAGCCTCCTTTTCTCCAGGCTGAGCCCTCCCAGCTCCCTCAGGAATTCTCCAGCTTCTTCCCAGCTCCCTCAGGAATTCTCCAGCTTCTTCCCAGCTCCCTCAGGAATTCTCCAGCTCCTTCCCAGCTCCCTCAGGAATTCTCCAGCCCCTTCCCAGCTCCCTCAGGAATTCTCCAGCCCCTTCCCAGCTCCCTCAACTGCTCCTCACCACACTTGTCCTGGTTTTGGCTGGCATAGAGTAAATTCCTTCTCAGGAGCTGTTCTGATGCTGTGTTTTAGGTTCAGAATGAGAATAATGTTGATAATACACTGATGCTTTGGGTTTTGCTCAGTTGTGTTTCTCAGCAGTCTGTTGGGTTTTTTTCTCTTGCTGTGCCAGTGAGGAGTTGCTCAAACTGGGGCTGGGTTAGGGGCAGGTGAGCCCAAGTAGCCAAGTGGGCATTGCACACCCCAGAGCATGGTGCCCAGTGCACGAACTGGGGAGTTACTGGAGGCTCTGCCCTGGGGAGAGGGGCTGGCATTGCCCAGCAGCTGGTGAGCAGTTACCTTGTGCGTCACTTGTTTGGTTATAATTATTATTATTAGCTATGTTATTGTATTTTATTTTGTTTTCAATTATTAAACTGTTTTTCTCAGCCTGCAAATTTTACTTCTGATTCTCCTCCCCGCTCCACCAGAGTGGGGGAGAAGAGAAGGGGGTTGAGTGTCTTTGCAGCGCTGAATTTCCACCTGGGTTTGACCCATCCCCTGTGCTCCAGACCCTTCCCTGTCTCCATTGCCCTCTGTGGCACAGCTAAGGTGAGCTGTGGCTTGTTGAGCCTTGTGCCATCTTCAGCACAGAGATGAGGTCAGGAACCTGGCTGGATGGGCTGCAGGCAGCTGTTTGGCAAAGCCCAACCAACCATGGGTGTGTTATATACTTTTTACAATTATTTCAAGGTTTAATGCATCCAGTACTTTAAAATGTGTCCTGTAACTCTCTAGCATATTAAAATTTACTTGTAAATAGCACTTAAATAGCTTCTAATTCATCAAAATAATTTGGGCTGTGTTTCTCATAATCATGGCAGGGCTTTCTGAAATTATTAAGTGACCTGTATATGTTAAAGCACATTAGCAGTGAGGCTGCTGTACATTCTGGTGTTTAAAGCTGCCATTTTTTACAAGCAATTTTGATGTGGATAAACATTTCAGGAGGGTTTAATAATTGGGCCCTAATACACCAGATGGATTTTCTTCTCCTCTCCTGAAAATGCATTATAGCAAAGTGCTGATGGAGTTTTCCAGATGTTTCAAAATGAAAGTGGACTTGTTTGAAAAGCTTTAAGGGTACTAGGAGGAAAAAATATTCTCTCTGTAGTTAAAAGGAGATTAAAGTCCAGAATAAAACCAGACAGTGTGTTTAAGTTCAGATTTTTGTGTCAGTGTGGGAATACCCTGTGGTTTTCTGAAGGCTGATCAGCTGAGGTTTCATGCATGTGTTGAGCCCAACTGAGATTGTTTATAACCATATTGCTCCTTGTAGTTAAATAATGTAATGAATAATTAAGAATGAATTAATAAAGCTGTTTGCCAAATGGAATATTTTCCATAAAATTTAAATGTATCTCCTCCCTGCATTGCAATATTTATGCTGTGTAAGCACAAATTTTTATAACTGTATGATCCAATAGAAGCTCTACTTGGTAGAACCTGATTGAAATGGTTCAGATTTCCCTGGGATGAAAACTCTCCAGGGTGTTTGGTGGCTCTTGATGTTTTGTTTTTTCCCTTCCAGTCTGGTTTCACACCTGAGTTTGCTGGTTTCCTTTTTTTCTGTTGGAAAAATTTAACTGGTCTCAAACTGGATATGTCACAGGCTATAGGAAAATGGAAATCCAGCAGCTGATGGAATCACAGAATAGGTTGGGTTGGAGGAGAACTTAAAGATCACATTGATTCAATTCCCTGCCGTGGCAGGGACACTTCCACTGTCCCAGGTGCTCCAGCCCCAATGTCCAGCCTGGCCCTGGACACTGCCAGGGATCCAGGGGCAGCCACAGCAAATCTGGGCACCCTGGGCCAGGGCTCACACCCTGCCAGGGAACAATTCCTGCCCAAAATCTCATCCAGCCCTGCCCACCCTGTGCCAGGGAACAATTCCTGCCCAAATCCCATCCATCCCTGCCCACCCTGTGCCAGGGAACAATTCCTGCCCAAATCCCACCCAGCCCTGCCCTCTGGCAGTGGAGCCATTCCCTGTGTCCTTGTCCCCAGTCCCTCTCCAGCTCTCCTGGAGCCCCTGCAGGTCCTGCCAGGGACTCTGAGCTCTCCCTGGAGCCCTTTGAGATGGGGGAAGCTGCAGAGAGAAGACTTGGGTGAAGAGTGGATTTCCAGGATGAAGGATGCTCTTGGTAGGCTGCTATTTCTGGAGAAAAGAGAGGAGAGGGCAAAGCAAATCCTGTAGTAAAATGATGTTTTACAAGTCATTTGTAAGCAGGTGGATATCCATGGCTGGCAGAGATGTGAGGAGCTGCTGAGGAGAGAGGGCAGAGCTCAACTTGGACCAGGACTCTGCCAGCTCTCACTCTCATCCTTCCCAGCACATCTCTCTGCTCACAGCTGTTTCTTCCTGATGCTTCCAGATCTACAAAGTTGTTTTCTCAGAGAAAATTGGAAAAAAACCCCCTTCTTTAAAGCTACTGATGCTCACATCAGGTCTTTTAACTTATTTCAGGATGGTTTAGGCTGAGTAAATGCAACAATAGATCTTGACTTTGCTCTGCCCCTGGGGCTCTTGCAGCAGGTGATGGACTGCAGCAGGCTCTGCCTTTTATTTCTCCCCCAGTGCTTCCGAGGGATGTTAGTTCAAGGGGGAAAATATATTTCCTTAGTGATTTTATAGCTTTTGTGGGTATTTGCTGCCTCCTTGTGACAATACAAAGATGTATGGTGCTGTTCCTTTGAAATAAAAGGGTACTGTGGTGAGTGTTTTAGGAGAAGTTTTTATTAGTCTTTAATTGTTAATTCCTCTCTGTTTTCTCAACAAAGTTTTGGCTGTGGTACCAGAAATGGGCAGGAAAGGGAAGCCAGTAAAGACTCTGGAATATGCAGGCTTGTGCAGTGTTGCATTTTGGAAAGAGGATTTAGTAATAAAGGTGATCCTCTTAGTTCTCCACTCTAGCTTTTCTTTCCGAGGGAGTAAATAACACATAGTGAGACATATTTACAGTGCCACTGAAAATGTGGCACCTGGGGACAGGGTTTAGTGGTGGCCTTGGCAGTGCTGAGTTAATGGTTGGACTTGATGGTCTTAGAGGTTTTTTCCAACATAAATGATTCTGTGATTCTATGAAATCAACCCAAAAGAAGAGCTCCAACAGTTTTCAAATTGCTGAGGTCACTTTTTTTTCTGAAAAGGGGCCATCCTTGCAGCAACTAAGATTGTTTTGATGTGTATCTTCCATTTGCTGTGTATTTCTGGAGCTGTCTCATGGACACTGTTGGATATCATCATGGATACAGGGATGCTGTGTGCAGGGGAGACCTGGGTGACTTTGCTGGCTGTGGGTGGCACAGTGCAAGTTCATCTGTGTCCCTGACCTCCTGAGAAACTCCTCCTGAGAAACTCCTTCTGGAGAAACTCCTCTGACATGGGTAATTTAACAGAAGTGCTTGGGAGAAATGGCATTTTTGCCTTTGCTGGCATTTTTCCTCTGCCCTTTGGACTTCCATCTTGTTTCCCCAAATAAAGATGGACTGAGGAGGTAAACACAGATAAGCTGTGGCAGCAGTGTATGTTGCACATAAACTGCATCTGAAATCATGAAATCACGGAGTGGTTTGGGTTGGAAGGGACCTTAAAGCCCACCCAGTGCTGTGGCAGGGACACCTCCACTGTCCCAGGAGCTCCAGGCCCAGTGTCCAGCCTGGGACACAGCCAGGGATCCAGGGGCAGCCACAGCTGGGCCAGGGCCATGAAAGTCAAACAAGTGCAAGATTTTTAATATTATATGCTATATAATGCTAAAGCATATTTTTGTGCATCTCTAAGCCTGGAAGCTGCAATCCCATCACTGACTGGCTGCCTTTGGGTGTCTGTGCCCCCTCCATGGAGTTCTCATGTCATGTAATCTGTACATGGTGATATGGCAACAAGAAGAATCTCCTCAGCTTTTGCATTTCTCAGGGAATGGTTCCTTCTGTCTCTCCTGGTGTTTGATTATAGGCAATTCCAAGTCAGAGTATCACAGAATCATCCAGGTTGGAAAAGCCCTGTGAGATCAGCGAGCTCGAGCATCCCCAGCACTGCCTGTCCCCAAGTGCCACAAGCACAGGGCTTTGGAAACCCCCAGGGATGGGATCTAATCTCAGCTTGAGGTTGCTCATTAGGTATTTAGTGTGATAAGATCATGACTGCCAATACGGTCGATTATTATTATTATTATTATTATTATTATTTTTATTACTACTACTACTACTGTTTTTTGTTATATCTTCTTCCTTGCATTTTTCCTAGAAATGGATATATTCATTCATCCTTTTCCCCTCTCTTTTGACTGAAGAAAACCAATATAGACTTGGGGAAATCAATAAATGCCTGTAGCTTTGCAACAGCCTGCCTGCTCTACACTGTGTCTTATTTTTGTAATTTGGAAAGGAAATAATAATCAATTTTCTTTGCTTCTTCCAAGGCTTTTCTTTTTGGTAGTTATCCTCTCACTTAAAATATCACCAGAGATAGGCAATAGTGGCTTTTTGAATCTGATTGAATCTTCCAACCTTACTGTCACTAAAGGAAGTGAGATAGGGAACTTTGGAACAACAGCTTTCCCTGAAAATGACTGTGTCATTTCTCAGTGGGTATCAAAAGCTCTGAACTGTGCTGGATTATCTTTCTTCAGTGTATCTCTAATTATTATATGAACTTTTCATTTAACTTTGCATTTCCTAGAGTTTTTCAGCTCCAGTATGTTATGAACAAGGGCAATAAAATACTTTTTTCCATTTTTCCCCCTTTCCAGTTGTTTCCTGTCATTGCTCCTGGTGGCAGCTGTGGTTTGGAAGATCAAACAAAGTTGCTGGGCATCACGACGGAGAGAGGTGAGAGGGATGAAGTGTTGTTCCTTAAATGACTTTTTAATAGTTGTTCTCTCTAGGTGCATATTTATTCACATATACATGACATTAACCTTAAATTGGAGGCTAAGCTAATGCAGTTAATGCTGCTGTTCAGGCCTTTAGTGTATTTTTGATTACAGTTTCACTGACAAATTGTGTTTGTTATTTTAGTATCCTGATGCTGCAGTTTCTGTGAAGCACCGAAATAATAGGGGTGAAGATCCTGAATTCCCAGAATTTCCATTTTTAGACAGCATAATTGAAAACACCCGCATAAATTAGGAGATTCTTTATATCTGTTTCAAAATAGGAAACAGAAAATAGAAACATTAGCTCTTGCATAATATGTAAAAAAATAAAAGTCAAATCCCCATTTTCAAATTAAATCTTATTCAAATATTTTGAGTGGTTGGTTGTTTCCCCTGGAACATTAGGAGCATAAGAAAAAGGTGGGGAAGCCACCCAGGATGTGGAAATCTGCAGTTCACTACTTAAAAATGTGACTTTTAGAGCCAAAGTCTTTTCCTCTTAGAGCCAAAGTTTTTTCCTCTTCACTTACCCATAGTGCAAACGAGTTTCATAACTTCTTGTGTTCTCATCACATAATAACTTTGTGCTTTACGCCCTCAAAATCTGGTTCCTCCTCGTTTATCCCTGATTTATTTTTGTTCACTAGCTTCTTTTCTTGTTTCTCAGTGGAACTTGATTTCCTGTTCCACCCAAAGCACCCAGGGTGACCAAGGTGAGGTGGCCAGTCGGTGTGGCACAAAGAATGTCCCTTAGTTCCCAGCACAAATGCCCACATGCACGAGTTGTGTTTGTAGAGGAGTCCTGGGTGCCACGAGCAGCCAGCCACACATTCATCAGGTTTTCTTGGTGTGCCAAGTGCTAAAAGCATGGAATGTGCAGGTATCAGAGGTTGGGCTGACCTGGAATTATTTTTAGGAGCTTAGTCTTGTATTAATCTGTTTATTTCTGTGCAAAATGAGAGAAGCCAGACAGGATTCGAGCGAGTCCGTGTGCACTTTCTGTGTAGAGTTATCTCTATGTCATCACCTGAGGCCACACTCCCTAAGGAATCTTTCCCTGAGGTGTGTTTCTTCCCTGCTTTGGGGTTTTCAGGGGAGATCTGCCCATTTCCTCCAGGTTTTCCTCCCAGTTGTCCTGCTGGGATGGAGCTCTTGGCAGCTGCAGGCACCCAGTCGTGTCACTGTTCTGTCCAAGAGCCGTTTGTTTCCACACTGGAGTTGATCAGGAGGGTTTGGGGGGTTAATTTTTACAATGTTGGAATTCTTTGCAAGCCCCTGTTTCCTGCATATCTTCAGAAATCTGTCACTGGTTGTGCTTTGCAGTGCAGTGGTGTGAATAATATGAATTTATTCCATATGAGGAGCTCCTCTCTGGTAATAAAGCACGATGATGTCTGATAACTCTTCTCTTCTTCCTCCTCTTTCTGCTTCAGATGTTTCTGCTCTTACTGGTGAACTCACTGCAGAATGTAATCATTGCTTTTCAAACAGATAACCCTTAATCTTGAAAATAATGGAAGTCTTTGAGGTTTCCTGTATTCTCTGAAGGTAGATAAATTTTTACTAGGGCAGCTGTTTTTTTCCTGCTCACTTTCTTGGCAAGAAACTAAGCTGGAGTCAGCATAACATCCCCTGTGGCTCCTGGGGTTAAATGTTATCTAGGAATGCATAAGGAATATAGACCAAGAAGTAAATACTGTGCTTTGGAGCTCAGTTAAAGTATTTGAGTGGTGGCTTAAGTGAGAAATGTCTTTGTAAATTAAATTACAGTCTGATGCATGTTTTAAGGGAAAAAAGCCAAACCTGGAGTACTGGCAACATATTGGCCTATTTCAGTCTAAATTCAATCTGCATGTGTGGCTGTTTGACAGGCAGTTCATCAGGGTGGTGTTTTCCAGGCACATTCCTGTCTTTTGCTGTTATTTATCTTGCTCTCTCTTGTTATCTAGTGACTGTATCTTGTAATTCATGGGTCTCTGCTGTTCATTCATCTTCTGTTAGAAATAGCTGTAAATCTTGAGGAAACAGTTTAAAATCTTTGTCCTGCCATAATTACATGTATTAATACAGACTTTCTCCAGAAACAAAAGTCCACTGAAGAATTTGTTACCTAAGATGGTTTATAGGTTGAAAAGGTGGAGGTTTTTGTACTGACTCTCAATAAACCCAAGCACTGATCTCTTTAGCTGTTAAAAATTATGATCAATGCCCCATCCCTGGCAGTGTCCAAGGCCAGGCTGGACGGGGCTTGGAGCACCCTGGGGCTGTGGAAGGTGCCCTTGCCCATGGCAGGAGCTGGAGCTAGAAAATTTTCAAGGTCCCTTCCTACCCAAACTGTTCCACGATTCTACAAAGTGCTGCAGCCCTGAAGGAAGATCTCTCTGGTTTGGGCTGTACTTTTAGCAGTACTCAAGTTACAATCACCTGTTTCTCATGTATGTAGTAACTCTGTAGTAACTTCCCACGTGTGTAGTAACTCTGTGCTTGTTCTCTAATCCTGACACAGGAGCCAGTAACATGTGAGGCCACGTGCAGTAATTCCCAGCTGTCCATCACTTCTGCTTCCAACAGGAGCTCTGCAAGTGCAGAGTGAAAGGCTGGCTGCTGAGGCTTCTGAGATCTGTGTGGGGCAGCAAAGGGAGTGTGCTGACAGGCTGAGAAGTCAGAATTACTCACCAGGGTTGCTTGGGCAGTGTGGTGGAGAAGGCACACAGCTGGGTGATGAAACGCAGCGGCATCGCTCGGTTGAAACCAGGTTTGCTTTGCTCCTTACAGAGAAGGCAGCCTGCTACAAATCCAAAGTCTCATCAATATCTTCTAAAATGCACAAGATTCTCCTGACTTCGTTCTTTTTCTGTATTTCAGCTAAACATCTCTGCCCAGCTGCTTGCACATGTGTGTGTCAATGCTTCTGAGCCTGCTGGCTGAAGGCCCTGTGGGGTGTGCAGACACAGCACAGCCAATGTGTACTTGTAGGAAAATCAGTTTGGAACACTGAGTGAAGTTCAGGCCTTGCAGAGTGTGAAGCTTGACCTGAAGTAAAAATGGGAATGATTTGTGTGGTATCAGGCATTCAGGAGATGGAATTGTAAACTGTGTGTTTATTCCCTTGCCATTAAGCCCCATGTTTGAACATCTTCAGACATCTTGAAAAGGGAAAATAGAAATAAAAAGGCAGCTTTTATAAGAGGCTTTGAATGAGGTGAATGATATTAGGAAATAGGGAAAGGAAGCTTTTCTGTCTTGTCTATAGAAAATGGCATATTAAAGAAATCAGGGTGGCAATAGAGAATGATCACAAAGTATGAGCGTGATGTTAGAATTTTAATATGCTCATCTGCTGTCAGGAATTTTCTGTCCTTTTGTTCTGTTTTTGCATCCAAATGCTCTTCTCCTCACCCTCAGTCCTCCTTGTTTCCTTCACTGGGAGCAAGGAGTAGCTCCCTCCCAGAAAGGGCTGAGCTGGGGCAGTGGGCTCAGCTCCCTGTGCTGGGACTGCCAGCAGCCAGCACCCACGGAGATAACGCAGTTTGGCTGTCTGGAGCTCAGTATCACCCTCAACAAAATGATCTGTGTTTTGCCTCCTTTCTTGCCATGGCTTTCTGAGATTGAATATTTTTCCTCTGCAGGTCACCCAGTTACTCAGGATGGGGTTTGTGTATTGATTTACTGCAGGAATTATCAGTCTCCTTCTCGACTTCATTGCTGAAACCTTTTTCCCTCCCAAGTGTATTCAAATCTTAGTAATGCTTCTGTTTCCACTGGCATCCTCTGCTGTAACATCCATGCACACAGAGTACCACGTGGGCAAGCAGGTTCCTGTGTTTTTTACAGCAAAGATGTTCCAAGGGACCTGTGCTGTGTGTTATTTATTGCCATGCCTTTCTTTTCTTTCCCTTCTTGTTCTCAACTCTTAGTATTTTACTCATCTCCTAGATCTTCTCTCTTACACTATGATTAAGGGCATCCTTGGTTTAGATTTGGAATATTTTCAACTAACTGTAATTCAGGGTCTTCGTCATTGTTTAGAGTCTTCAGCGGTGTTTTGGACTAGGATCTGCTTTGGTATCAAACTTATACAGAAATGTTAAAAGGTCTGGCCACAAATTTCTCTAGATTTGGATAGTCCCAGCAGCTCTGGAGGGTTTACTGGTGTATTCTCCAAGCTCCCAGCAGTTATTTGCCACGTAGACCTTCTTGTTCCGTAGCACTGACAGCACTGTTTGGTGTCTGTCAGCAAAAAGAAAATATTAAGCTTGGGTTTGGGGTGGTTTGTAGGGAAAAGAAGAATTGGAGGAGTGAGAAATCCCAGCCAGCAGGTGACTGAGGAGGTTGAGCCACGTGGTGAGCACACTAATTTCTCTCAGTACAGTGGGAAACAAACCTGAGTATCTTTTTTTAAATGCAGTCAGAGCTGTTCCCAGGACAATAGACTGAAGTGATGGTGGCTGTGGTGTTTTGAAAGCTGGATGTAAATTTCCACTTCCTGCATTTATGAGTAGTAAAATAAGAGCTCAGTGTTACTATTATGTGTAACCAGTTAGTGCAGCACTGTGTCCACACTGCTCTCCGCAGTGTTCTGGGTGTTGCAGATGGTGGAGAACAACACTGCAAGATTAATTTGCTATCTGGAAGATAAGCAAGGGTTTAAAGCATCACAAATTCCTCATTTTTTCCAAAGAAGAACGTATTGAGGTTTGGTGATGCAAATCAGTGACTGTGAAAAGGAATCACAGAAGATTCATGATGGGATAAGGATCTTCTAAAGGACCAGCCAAAACTTTAAACGCTGTGTCCCTGTCCATTGCAGGGGTTTGGAGCTGGGTAACTTTAGGTCCTTTCCAAACCAAACACCCAATGTCTGCAACTGGAGGTTAAAAAGTCTAAAACTGTTCTGTTTTTCTCCTGATTTTAATGGTGAGAGTGGCAATGCCAATAATTTATATTATTAGAAACATGGCTCTCAGAATGAGTGCTTTTGGAAGGACCTTTTCTAGGTCAATCACATGGGGCAAGTCAGTGACTCGTGCTAGGCAGGAGGTCAGATCAAATAATCGTAACTTTCCGCTCTCCCTAGATTTAAAATCCATGAATGGGAACCAGCTCATAGTGCCAGGAGGCTTTTTCCAAAATACAAACACTGTGTGCTCTGCACTGATCCATGTGGCTTTGGTCACCAACTGAAGGAAATTGTAGCAGAAATAAGAGATGCCCTGAAGAGGAAAAACATCCCAAAATATTAGTGCTGACAAGAGATTCCTGCTTAGGGGGGAAATTGATGGTTTGGTTTTGTTTGAAGCTGCTCCTGTCATTCTGTGCCCAGTGCAGTCGTGGCAGGAACCTGCAGATGGCCAGTTCCAGCTGACCAGTTGGATCTCTGAGCTCTCCCTGTCTCCAGTCCACCATCAGATGGGGCTGACAGCCACAGACGTGGCGTTGGCAGACCACAGAGCTCTGCCACAGTCTTCACTGCAGCTGGTGCTCGAGAATGAAGTTGGTTTTGTACCCAAAAAAGAACAGGTGGGAACTTGAGCAAAGATGAAACTGGAGTCTCGTGCTTGGGATACCAACCCGTTGGATCAAACCTTCTTTTGGCAGGGGAGGGAACTGGATGGGCTTTTGGGTCCCTTCCAACCCAAACCACTCCATGATTCTCTGATTCTGTCAAGCCCAGCTCTAGGAGAGTTCAGCCTTATTATAAAAGCCCATGACTGGTATATTGAAGCTGTTCTCATTTCAGACCCCAAGGTCTCTTTCTAATGGTAGGCATCAGCTGTGCAGGTATCTGATTTAGTTATTTGGAAAAATCAGGGAGAGATTGTGTAATTATTCCAGAAGAGCTCTACTCAGTCAAAGCTTCATTGTGCTGTTGTGTAATTATCAGGTATTGGTGCATATTTCAGACTGCATGGACTAGATCCTTCTGGTTTTTAAAAAAAAATTATCTTGTTGTTCTTATTAAAGGTCAGGATTCCTATGCCCTCCTACTGGGCATGATTATGATGAATAACTTGTTATCTTAATCAGCCCTGAATTAAATATCTTCTGTCATTTCAGCATGAGGCAACTTCCCAGCAGCTTTGCTTTTGGTTTGTTATAGTTTTGAAGTGTGGAAATGCCTGTTGAGAAGGATTTGAGCATTAATTCTTTCCTCCTCTCTCTTTCAACATAGCCTGCAAAGTCAGTTACAAAACTAATTAGCTAACATTAATATGTGCACTGCTCTAGGGGATTAAAAACTTAATTTTCAGTGATGATGAAAGCATCAGAGAAAATTGTTTGTTTGTTGACTTATATGGTAGTTAGTGTAATTGTAGTTAAATACTTTAAATCACTTAGTTCTGAGACATTTGTGACTCATCCTCACGGAATATTTATGGCTTGTATGTTTATTTTTTGCTGATGCCAATTTTTATTTTGGAAGGTAACTCCCTTTCCACCAAGGTCGCCAAGATATGATGACATAAAGCAAATGTTGCTACAGCAGCATCTATATGTTACTTCCAACAATGTGCAGTCATTCTGCTCTGGAGCCAGACTGGGAGAGCTGGGAATGTTCCCCTGGAGAAGGGAAAATGCCAGGGAATGCTCAGAGTCCCTGCAGGGGCTCCAGGAGAGCTGGAGAGGGGCTGGGGACAAGGGCTGGAGGGACAGGACACAGGGAATGGCTTCACTGCCACAGGGCAGGGCTGGATGAGATTTTGGGCAGGAATTGTTCCCTGGCAGGGTGGGCAGGGCTGGATGAGATTTTGGGCAGGAATTGTTCCCTGGCAGGGTGGGCAGAGCTGGATGGGATTTTGGGCAGGAATTGTTCCCTGGCAGGGTGGGCAGGGCTGGATGGGATATTGGGCAGGAATTGTTCCCTGGCAGGGTGGGCAGAGCTGGATGGGATTTTGGGCAGGAATTGTTCCCTGGCAGGGTGGGCAGAGCTGGATGGGATTTTGGGCAGGAATTGTTCCCTGGCAGGGTGTGAGCCCTGGCCCAGGTGTCCAGAGCAGCTGTGGCTGCCCCTGGATCCCTGGCAGTGTCCCAGGTTGGACACTGGGGCTGGAGCCCCTGGGACAGTGGAAGGTGTCCCTGCCATGGCAGGGGTGGAATCAGATGATCTTTAGGGTCTCCTCCAACCTAAAGCAGTCCATAGTTCCTTGGGGCCTGGCAGCTGCCACCCATAAAATCCATAAATCTGCTGCTGCTGCCACCAGGGCTGGAACCTTCCCCACAGGTCCCCAGGAGCCCCCTGGGGGTGTTGTCCCCTTTCCACAGTGATGGTCAGCAGCCTGCAAGCTGCACTTTTGGGAGATGTCATTACAGGTGAGTTCTGGGACGTGTCCTCCCAGCTAAGTTAATCATGCCTGAAAAGAGGGTGTTGATAGTTTCTGTGCATACAGGAACAGTTATTTGTGCATCAGTGGGACATGCAGCCTGCTGAATTCAAATGGAGCCCTTGAAGGAAAAGGATTTGCAGGAATAAGCTCAAAATACCAATCTGAGCAACCAACTAACTCAGCCTTTATTCATAGGTGTTTCATCCCTCTAATCATCTCCATCTTTATCTGTCTCCCCTTGCTGTGACACCAGAGCTGGGACTTGCTGCAGACTCGCTGTGGGCTCTGGTTTTAGGGCCAGTCCACCTGTGCAATACTGACAGGCTGTGGCTCAGAACACCCAGCTGATTTGGAGTCTCCTGGGTTTTAAAGCTGGCTGTGGAGAATGCAGTGCATGATTTTGCTTGTTGGTGACAGGGGAGCTTGATGTTTTCCATGGTGGTGCAGAACTCTGGGATCACAGACCCAGTTCAGTGGGGCTTGGTCATAACCAAAGCTTTCAGGCACCATCTAAAATTCATTGCAGCCTTGAAGGTTGTCATATGAATATTCAAGGATTACTTCCAATAGTACTTGTCTCATCAGGATGAGAGGAAATGGTGTCAAGCTGTGCCAGGAGAGGTTTAGAGTGAATATAAGGAAAAATTTTTCACTGAAAGGGCTTTCCAGTCCTGGCATAGCTGCCCAGGGCAGTGGTGGAGTCCCAGTTCCTGGAAGGATTTAAAAGCTATGTGGATGTGACACTTGGGCACGTGGGTTAGTGGTGGCCTTGGCAGTGTTCAGTTCATGGTTGGACTCAATGGACTTTGGGAGTTTTCCAGCCATAATAATTCTGTGATTCTATCAAAGTGAAGGAAAGTGTTGCTTGCTCTGCTGGAATATCTTCAGCAGATGTTCTTCTCAAACCAAATGTATGTCCTCAGAATGCTCAGAGTAGCTGTACTGTTAAAAAGAGCAGCCAGTGGGTCCATAAATATCTGAATTTCAGAAATACCTTGAAAAATTAGAGCTACAAGTTTCCTGGGGCAAAGCCCACTGTTGGTCAGCCCATTGCTCTTTGCTGGCTCCCCTTGAGCCGTGCTGTGGTGTGATGGTCAGGCACAGCAGCAGACATGCTCCAGCTGCCTGAATGCATCCTGTCCACTGCAATTTCCTCCCTTCCTGTGGGACCCTGCTTGCTTTAACTTTCCATTGAAATGAAAGCTCATTCGTGCTTGCTGCTCACTGAACACGCTCATGGCTTTGGAGTCATGGAGTGGCTTGGCTTGTAAGGGACCTTAAAGCCCATTTTGTTCCACCCCTGCCATGGCAGGGACACCTCCCACTGCTCCATTGCTCCCAGCCTGGCCTTGGGCACTGCCAGGGATCAACCACAGCTGCTCTGGGCACCTCACTACTGTCCTCCTTGAGTTCCACTGTTTTCCTTCCTGGTGTCTTTTCCTTCTTCAAAAAAACAGAAAAAGAAGGAGACAAATTGCTCATGTACATTCTGGAGTTCCTTAAGAGTTCAAACCAGTGTCACTGTTTTGATAAGCTTGTTTTTAAGGCCATTCTTCATAAGGAGCAAATAAAATCCAGAATATGTGATTTTCTTCTGGAAAAATCATCGTTATTTCATGGCTGAAAATATCAGAGCCCCATCCCCAAGCTGCTGGAACCCTGTGCCCATGGAACTGTCTCTGCAGGGGCAGGTGCAGGGTGGTTATATGGAGCCTTGTGGCTGGTTTATGGTGGCAGTAAAATGTCCAGGCTTTTCCTGTCAGGAAACACAGCATAGGTTATATTAGTCAATTAACCTGGTACCCTAAATGGCTGTTTGTCTTCTCTGTGAGAGCCTGCACTCTGCCTGCCAAGGCTGTCCTCACTTCCTCGGGAGGTTTTTCTCACATCAGTAACACACTCTTCATTTTAGACTGTCCATTACTCAATGTGTGTGAATTAAAAATATTCCTGATAGGAATCACTTTATTTGAAAGGTTCCAGGCAGGGTTGGACTGGGCTTGGAGCAGCCTGGTCTGGTGGAGGGTGGAACAAGACAGTCTTTAAGGTGTCTTCCAATCCAAACCATTCCATAATTCCATTTCCATCATATGGAAAAAAAAATCAAACTCAATGCAAATGAAAGTTGTGCACATTCTCACAGCTTGCAGTTATTTAAATATTAAAGGCCAGAGGTGTATTCCAGGACAGGCTTTTTGATGTGATTTCTTTGTAAGGCTGTCAAACACTTTGTCTTTAAAATTCTCTTCGGGCCTGAGTGATTTAAAATATTCCCAGGTTGTCCTATTAATTGTGTCATCTGGAAAACCAGGGTTGGCTTGGAAGAGTATTGAGGTTCATTATTTGAAATTGCAGAAAGCCCATCATTAGGAGTGAGAGAAAGGCAGGTTCTGGATGTTAACAGCTGCTGACTTGTAAGGCCATGCTCAGCCTCTTGACTGGGAAAAGTCACAATTTCTCCCTTACAGCATCATAAAATCTTTTAATTAAAATGTTGAAGGATAGATAGGTGTCTGGGTTAAACAGGCATGGTGCAATCCTTGGGAGAGTCAGTGGCATTCAAGTTGTAGACCAATTATTTCTTAAATTCTTAATTTTTAGGTGGAATTTTGTAACATGATTTGTGCTACACCAGAAGCTGGTGTTAGGAAAAAGATGTTATTCCCTTAGGCATTTGCTGCTTTGGTTGCATCCTGGACCTCTGATTTCACCTGGTTTGGGGGTTTTTATGCTCAGGTCAGACCCCACCTGCAGAGCTGCCCCAGCCCTGCATCCCAAATCCAGGAGCACGTGGAGCTGCTGCAGAGAGCCCAGAGGAGCTCATGGAAATGCTGCCAGGATTGTGGAGCCCCTCTGCTCTGGGAATGTTCCCCTGGAGAAGGGAAAATGCCAGGGAATGCTCAGAGTCCCTGCAGGGGCTCCAGGAGAGCTGGAGAGGGACTGGGGACAAGGGCTGGAGGGACAGGACACAGGGAATGGCTTCACTGGGAAAGGGGAGATTGGGCTGGGATGTGGGGAAGGAATTCCTGCCTGGGAGGGTGGGGAGGGGCTGGGCTGGAATTCCCAGAGAATTCCCTGGATCCCTGGAGTGTCCAAGGCCAGGCTGGACACTGGGGCTGGGAGCACCTGGGATGGTGGGAGGTGTCTCTGCCATGGCAGGGGTGGGACTGGACCATCTTTGGGATCCCTTCCATTCCAAGCCATTCTGTGATTCTATATTCTCAAAGCTACTTTTGACTTCAGTAGGAGTCATATTGCCAAATTGCACATTTTCTTTAGTAAAATAACTTCCTTTGAAGAACTAATAGCTTTTAGTTCGTCAGTCTCTTGGACATCTTCATCAGGACAGCTTGTTCATTGATTTTATAGCCATTAAACAAAGCACTTTGCCATAGCTGAAGGGGACAATTACAGGAACAACAACCCAGCAATCTGTTTCACACTTGCTTTCGTCTGCAATCTGCTGCTGTGCTTTAAATACCCGAACACTCCTCGTGTCCTTTTCCCCAAGTGTGAGTTACACACAAGTTTGCTTATGAACACTCCATTTGTGTGGATTTGTTGGGTTTTTGTTTCGTGACAGTATCTACAATCTGCTCAAAATGCCTTTTTTCTCCCCTTTCTTTTTTTTCTTTCAGAAATTAAGGAAAACTTTATCACATGCCTTTTATGGCAGTAAAATTTTACCATTTTTTTAGCTAGACTGAGAGCCATAGAAGCTCATACACCTCCCAACTTTTCTGCACTGACCTCATCGTGCCTTGCCTGCATCCCCAAGTTACAGAGACAGTCCTGTAGTTACTGCACTGAAAAATCTCAACATTATAGGTGGCTTGGCAAAGCAAGGACCATAGAAGGTTCCCAGAGGGTGGTAATTAGTGGCACAGGGTCTAGTTGGAGGCCTGGCTCAGGTGGTGTCCCCCAGGGCTCTGTCCTGGGACCAGTGTTTGGTTCAGCAGTGTTTGGGTGAGGGCTGGGGGCTCCCAGCAGCTCCCAGTGACACAGGGAGCTGGGGGTCCCTGGCTGTCCCTGGCTGTCCCTGGCTGTCCCTGTGTGCAGGGAGGGGCAGGGCAGGGCCAGGCTCTGCTCCACACCCAGGAGTGGCACCAGAGCCACAGGCAGGGGCTGAGCCCAGGAAGGGAGTGGAATTTAGGGGATGATCCCTAAATCCCTTCCAATGCCAGCCATTGTGGGATTCAGTGATGCTCTGAATTAGTTCTGTCCAAACAGTGGTGCTGGATAATGGCACCTTCCTTTCACCTTCTGCTGTGCTGCATGGGGGATATCTGGGGCATGATGCACTTTGTGGGGTTTTCTGTGGTGTTTTTTGAGTGCTGTAAATGATCGGTTTGGGCTTGGAGTGTCAGATTGCCCAGAATTGCAGGGAAAATGCAGGTGGCAATGGTGGGATTCTAGAGAGCATTTGGTGGTGCCTCAGTCCAGCTTAAAAATACAGGATAACTGGTATGGCTGTCATAAGTAGTGATGGTAAATGTGTAAAGCTGTGCGAGAGCTTTGGGCAGTTTCTGCATTAAGGTTCAGAGCACTGGGTTTTCTCATGCTGCACAAAGTGTTTGCCTCTTCCTTTATTAAACAGAGACACCGAGTCCCACTGGACCCCTTGCTTCAGGGAATTCTGGCTTCTGCCTCCCCTTGCAGGCTGTGTTGTCACTATCAGAGATTAGTCACTGCAGCCAAAAACAAGTGTGTCCACAGCTCAGCTAAAACCCAAATGCTGTTTCCAGCCCAGCTGTGTAGAAAGTGTCTATTTTTTGTGTGTTAAAAAAGGGGAAGAGGCAGCCTAATGCTTTAGAAATGCTTAAGAGCACAATAAAGAGATGTCTTGTGTCATGAGGGCTTGTGGGGATTTGCCCAGGAAAAGGTTTTTTATTTTAATAAAACATTTTGCAATAAGGATTTGTTTGCCATTTTCTGTATTCAGCAAGGAAACAATAAAAAAAGGGGATTATTCAATAGAAGCCTGGCAGCATTTTGCTGGTGCTGTTATAAAAAACAGCAACTTCATTCTTACAGTAGTTACATACTGCTGGTGGTTTAATTTTGAAATGATTCCCACAAATCCTATGGAGTGGGAATCAGGCAGGTGATGACAAACAACAGCTTAAAAAGTAAATAACTGCTTTATGGAGGCTCAGTCAGATCGTTTTACCTCCCAGATGTGTCATACTCACATTGTGCATTCAGCTTTACTTCCAATAACTTGTTAAATGGTATTAATGTGAATATTTCCCATTATCTGTATTCTTAAGGCTGTTAAAAGCCCTGGAGGTTATTTTTCCATATTCATTCATGTCCCTGTGTATTGGGCAAAACCTTTTGGATACATTTGTCTTTCATCTTTGTGTGGGAACAATCTGATGATAATATTTTTCTGTTTAATAAATTAGCAACTACTGCGTGAGATGCAGCAGATGGCCAGTCGCCCCTTCGCCTCCATCAACGTTGCCTTAGAAACAGATGAGGAGCCACCAGATCTCATCGGGGGAAGCATAAAGGTGAGAGCTGGGGCTTCAGGACGCTCCTCACCACCATTAACCAGGGGTGTTGAACACAATAATCCCAAATCCTCTCATTTTTTATGTACCTATGAGAAACTGTAAGTCCAGGAGGTCCAGCAATTTTAATTTCCTTTTATCACTTCGGATATTCACTTTTAACTTTGGGGCTAGTTCACATTGAAGTTACACTGGTGCTGGGTTTGAAGTGTTGGGATTGCCTTGTTAGTTTTTATGCTTTGAAATAGAGAAGAATTCAGCTTTACACCAGAGAACACTGAGCTGGAAATAGTTGTAGGTGCTGCAAATAGAAACCCTTTTTTGTGATACCTCAAAACAAATTTGAATATAATCATGTCTGTCTACTGTCATAATGTTAACATATTTCTGATTTAAAAGATATATTCCAATATATCTTGTGGTTTGCAAATAGGAGCATGAAGAAATCATTGTCACACATCAGGCTGGCACATTCTTACACACAGCACGTTGAACTTTTGGTGAAAACATATTTTAACAGGTGACAAATTAATTCAAAGGTCTTTTTGATGTGATGCTTTGACCAGCACAAACTTTTATACAAAAGGAAAAACTGAATAACCTGAGAACACTGATTATTTTTCTTTCTCATCTAAGGCAACTAGATTGTTTTGTTTTGTTTTATTTTATTTAGACTGAAGTTTTTTGGAAGTTTTTCTCTTTAGGCCTTAAGGTTAACAAGGGTAGATGTGGCTTAGATGTTGGGAAGAAATTCCTCCCTGGAGGGTCTGAGGCCCTGGCCCAGGTGCCCAGATTTGCTGTGGCTGCCCCTGGACCCCTGGCAGTGTCCCAGGCCAGGCTGGACACTGGGACAGTGGGAGGTGTCCCTGCCATGGATGGGGTGGCACTGGGTGGGATTTAATGTCCCTTCCAACTCAAACCATTCTGAGATTTATGATTAGTCCAGGCACTGAGCTTCTCACATTCTCTTACTATGGCAAGAGAGCTAGTTCTTTTTTTTTTTCCTTTTTTTTCTTTTTTTTTAATAATATGTGTATTTTAATTATTGTAAAGCACACGAAAGCATTCTGACCCCAAAACTTCTATTTGGTGAGTAATAACTTTTAAGTCTTGCCCTAAGTGTCAGGAAATGCCACCATTAAGGTTGCCTGTATAGCTTTAGCTCTTCTTTATTTAAGTGTAAATTTGGTGTGTCATGGCAAGTTTTAATACTTGTACACTTAATTGGTGTTGTGCCCCATGTTCTGGGTGGACATTGTGCAGAAGCAGCTGCTCAATATATTGCATCCCAGAATAGTTAAGGCTGGAAAATCCCTCTGAGACCATTGAGTCCAACCACTCCCCCAGCGCTGCCAGGGCCAGCACTGTCCATGTCCCCAGGTGCCACAGTGGCATCCCTCCAGGGATGGGGACTCCAGCCCTGCCCTGGGCAGCTGTGCCAGGACTGGGCAGCCCTTTCAGTGAAGACATTTTCCCTAATTCCAGTCTAAACCTCTCCTGCTGCAGCATTAGGCTGTTTCCTCTCATCCTCTCTTGTGCCTGGAAGTAAAATAAAATTTACAAAGGTCCTCAGCAATTCAGGTGATTGAGTATCTGGATCTCTCCTTGGATGCTCTGACTGGTCCTCCCCACTGACTTCCTTTTGACTCTACATCCTCAGATTTTCTGATTTGTTTTATAATTTCCCTGCCTCTGTCGTGAGGCTGGTACTGGGAGTCATTACCTCTAACAGCTCACCAAGACCTGGGAGCTCACCCTTGCAGAGCTGGGTTGTCACCAGATTAGCCTGACCCTCGGTTTCATGGCTCACCAGAGGAGCTGTGGGATGTGCAGGGATGGGCTGGAGGCAGATCTGGGTGGATGTAGCCTGGCTGCTGATGGTTTTGGTTGCAGCCTGTCTGTCTGGGGCCCCTCCCTTCATCTTCTGTTTGGAAGAAAACTAGCTAAAAACACCTCTCCCATGAGATCAGGCCAGAACAAAGCTGTTCTAAACTCTTTGATTTCTGACACATTCTGACACAGACATTTCTGTCTGTGCTCAAACTAGAGAGAGGATAAACTTTGGATCTCCTCAATTTGGTGAGTGTGTTATTTCTCCTCTTGTTCTGCTGTCCTCACCTTGTCTGGCCTCTTTGGGTTCCTCCAGAATGGATGGAGAAGCTGTTTTGAAGCATAATAAGACAGACTGTGGGGAAATATCCTATTTTAGAGCCAGAAATTGTTAGGAACTGGTAACTGCCTCTGTGCTGATAACTCAGCTACATCAGTCTTGGGCACCAGTGAGATGGTCTGCTTCATGCAGTGGCACAAACCCTGAGCAGTGATCTGGGGCTCAGTAGGTGAATGTGCACCTGAAATGCTGTGCCAGTGGTCACTTCATGAAATCACCGAGTCAGTGTCTTGGTTGGAAGGGAGCCTTGAGTCCATCCTGTTCCAGCCACCTGCCGTGGGCAGGACCCTGCTGGCATCTGCTGGCAGGTGTGGGTGCACAGCAAGGGTGCCTCTATGGGACAGGAGAGTTACTAGGGTTTATGGGGTTATATGGGGTTTTCTCATCTTGGAAAACTTGGCTGGGGAATAAAAGTCATAAAAGGCCAGAGTGTTTCATGAAAGGAGAGGAGTCAGGAAGGTTGTGGGTTGGAAACAGCTTGAGGAATGATGCTTCTGAGATAGTCTGACCTGTTGGTCCCTGCAAGGAAATGAGTTTAAATAGAAATGAAAAACCAGTCTAAATATCTATGGGGGGTTATGGTTTAACACAAGCCAGCAGCTTGGGTTTTTCTCTTCATTCCTTTTGCACCTACATGGGAAAAAGCTCTTGGCAGGAGGGAGCTGCAGGGAGATGGGCTGGGAGATACAGAACTGGACAACTGTGCTTTTCTTTGTGCTTGCTTTGTGGTCTGGCTGTTCTCCAACTCTTAGCCAAGAAAAGAGGGAAATGTTACTGTGGTGCTGGATGTTGTATCTGCCATCCAGTCCCTCTGCCATCCACTATGTCAAAATTTGAGTCTTCATTTGAATGCAAGAAAGCCAGACTTGCATTATCATGAATTCAGTGATGGTTTTCTTTCCCTGTGGGAATCGAAGCCATTGGTTAATGACGAGCTGATTTGAAGGTTACAAAGGAGAAGTGGAAAATGGAATATCTTGTCTGCAAAAGATTAATTTCCTATTGCATTGTCCATAGCCAGTTGGCAGCCAGTGTCAAGCTAGTTCCATCCTAAGCTAATGTTTTCCAGCTGGACAGTATTAGAACTGTGCTTTCAATTAGTAGTTTTCCTGGGGTACTTGGGAGTAATAGAAAGTGATTTACCTGCAGGGAAGCAACTGCTATTAGAGGCTGCAGCTAGGCAACATGTAACTAGCTGCTTTGGTTTATTTGCCACTCAACAAATACCCACTGAATTGCAAATCTACCACAAATTTGCTTGGTTATTACAAAATCTGTTGGCTTCTCTCTGCAGCTCTCTGTGTGTTCAGAGGTGCTGAATATTGCAATTTTTTTCCTAAGAATGTTTAACTTCCTTGGGTGCCTGGGACTCATCCAAGTGTCTGAACTGGTATTGCTGTAGCTCAGGCTTTTTTAGGGCTTGTTATCGGATTAATCTAAGTCTTGTAATCCTCTGCAGCCATTTTTAGAAGCTTTCCCAAAAGAATTTGGGAAGTTTATAATTTTGACATTGATTTCCACATATCTTGAAGTTGCTAAAGGCAAGAAGTTACCTTGGAAAAAACATGCACAGAATAGCAAGCAAGTACTGAGGTTGAGCAAAGCACTTACAGGGTCAACAAGAAAATTGTTGCATTGGGAAAAAATTATCCTCAAGTTGGAAAAAAATGATTTTTGAATATTCTAGAGCAGAGCTGTAGCAGTCTTTGCTGTGCTGTGTTCAAGGATCCAGCACATGAAGCCAGTGCTAAGTGTTGATTATCTTTGATCCATGATCCTCAGCTTCCATTTGGTGAGCAAAATCCTTGCAAAGTTCATTTATTGTGTTCTGTACCATTGTACAATGTGCCTTTAATTCTCTCTGAGGGCTTCACTGCCAGTCCTGAATCAGACAGCGAGCTGATTCCTTAAAAATAGCAGATAAGTAGATGGGAAATAGCATCTTACTCTAGTAATTAGTTTGCTTTGTTATGAGAGAAAGTGCTTTTGAGTGGTTTAAAGGCTGCCAGAAGATCCCATCTGTTCAAGAAGTGCAGAGCTAAAGTGATGAGCTGATTTGGGAGTGGGTAGGGGGTACCACAGATTAATTAATATATTTTCAGTCTATTTGTATTTTGCATCTGAGTGATGCCCTTGTTAAATTCCTTTTAAGTAGCAATGAAGCTGCAACCAGCGTAAAGGAGCAGTGAAGTGAGTAGTAAGTCCTGTGCCACTGGGTGCAGGGTTTGGGGAAGCTGCAGGGTGAGGAATTATTTGAAATGAAGCATCTGTGAGCTCCAGCACTTCTACAGGGTGAATTCATCTTAATTTTGACATGTAGCTTGATTTTGAGCTGTTTCATGCAGCTGGAGTTCAGTGAAGAACTAAAGGCCAAGGAACTGATGATTTTTACAGCTTTTATCCTGTTCTGGTTGTCACCCTTGATGATTCACTTTCCCCTTCACTTCACACGTTGCTGACCTGCTCCTGGTCCATCAGATTTGTGATGGACCAGCTTTTGTGACCTCTCCCAGCCTGCTCAGCTCCAGTGAGCTGGGTTAGTGTAAGCATGGCAAGGAGAGCTCCAGCCAGCTGAGACTGGGGGTTCTGTGCAAGAGGCATTTACTGGTTCCAGGAGCTTTTCCATAGGTTAGCAGGAGGAATTCCAAGGCTGTCCACGTGTAACTGTCTCTTTGTCTGTAGCAAAACCACTTCCACTCTGGAGTCTCCCTCCTGGAGCACCAAGGTGACAAAGGGAGGACACCCCAGCTTGCACTTTCTGTTTGGTGTTTATTCCTCTTATGTTGGCCCACTTTGAGGGCATGGAGAAGTGTGGGATCCCCTTGGAAGGAATGCCAGTGGTGGGAAGGGAGCGTTCCCTGGGCAGCTGAGGTGTGTAAAGAGGATCAGCTGCACTAGAATTCCATATAGGCAGGCTGTGATCCCTCCTACCAAAACATCAACAAAAATACCCCATAAAACCTTCACCTAATGAATGATTTCCAGAAAACAAGTGCCCAGTGTCTTGTTTTGGTTTCTATTGCAAAACTAGGAAAAAAAAAAAATGGGAAAGTTTTGCTATTCTCATAATATAATATGGAATATAGATATTTGGAAGGGAGGTGTCATGAGATCTGCAGAGGTATCTTTAAGCCTGCCTTGTATTTAGGGAACATTTGGCTGATAAGTGATTTTAACTAGTTTTAGATTTGAAGACTGTAAACATTTCCGCAGGTTGGACCCTGATTTTAGCTGATAAGGAGGAATTAGCTGGAAGGAGAGGAAGGAGCATGAAGCTTCCCACAGGAGAAGGATTTTCTAAGCATTTTTTTTCCATCTAACGAGCATCTCTCTGATTGAAGTACTAATAACACCAGCAGCTTCTCAACTGCATTATCAAGGACTTATTTGCATTCATTTATGCCAAGTACTTGTTTTGTGTGTTGTGTTTGCAGTCTTTATCCAACTGTCCCATTTCCTTGGGTTTTTTACTTCTCCATTTTCCTGTGCAAAAACTGAGTGCTTGAAAAGAACTGAAAAAGTCTTCTTTTAGGTGCCTCTTCACCTGCACAAAATCAAAATAAATGCCCACCATTGGCCATATATGTACACATATCTCCCAGGTTTGCTTCCCATGACCTCATCCATCCCTCCCTGGAGCACGGCTGGGAATTGAGGGAGGATGAGTGGTGGCATCTGTGAGTGGCCCAGCTCAAAATGTGACATCAGATTTGGTAACTTCTGGGGAACTGCCCTGGAGATCCAAATCCACCTCAAAATCCTCCTGTTCACCCCGAGCTGGTGGCTGGGTACTGCTGAAAAAACCACAGAGCAGCTGTTAAAGGAGAGAGCAGATTTGGGGCCCCTGTGGGCTGCAGATAAGGGGTGCTCAGATGTGTTCTCTGTGTCAGGTAAGGGGTGCTCAGATGTGTTCTCTGTGTCAGATAAGGGGTGCTCAGGTGTGTTCTCCATGTCAGATAAGGGGTGCTCAGATGTGTTCTCCATGTCAGATAAGGGATGCTCAGATGTGTTCTCATGTCAGATAAGGGGTGCTCAGGTGTGTTCTCTGTGTCAGATAAGGGGTGCTCAGATGTGTTCTCCATGTCAGATAAGGGGTGCTCAGGTGTGTTCTCTGTCAGATAAGGGGTGCTCAGATGTGTTCTCTGTGTCAGATAAGGGGTGCTCAGATGTGTTCTCTGTGTCAGATAAGGGGTGCTCAGGTGTGTTCCCTGTGTCAGATAAGGGGTGCTCAGATGTGTTCTCCATGTCAGATAAGGGGTGCTCAGATGTGTTCTCTGTGTCAGATAAGGGGTGCTCAGGTGTGTTCTCTGTGTCAGATAAGGGGTGCTCAGATGTGTTCTCCATGTCAGATAAGGGGTGCTCAGGTGTGTTCTCTGTCAGATAAGGGGTGCTCAGATGTGTTCTCCATGTCAGATAAGGGGTGCTCAGGTGTGTTCTCTGTCAGATAAGGGGTGCTCAGATGTGTTCTCTGTGTCAGATAAGGGGTGCTCAGATGTGTTCTCTGTGTCAGATAAGGGGTGCTCAGATGTGTTCTCTGTGTCAGATAAGGGGTGCTCAGGTGTGTTCTCCATGTCAGATAAGGGGTGCTCAGATGTGTTCTCTGTGTCAGATAAGGGGTGCTCAGGTGTGTTCTCCATGTCAGATAAGGGGTGCTCAGATGTGTTCTCTGTGTCAGATAAGGGGTGCTCAGATGTGTTCTCCATGTCAGATAAGGGGTGCTCAGATGTGTTCTCCGTGTCAGATAAGGGGTGCTCAGGTGTGTTCTCTGTGTCAGATAAGGGGTGCTCAGGTGTGTTCTCCATGTCAGATAAGGGGTGCTCAGATGTGTTCTCTGTGTCAGATAAGGGGTGCTCAGATGTGTTCTCTGTGTCAGATAAGGGGTGCTCAGATGTGTTCTCTGTGTCAGATAAGGGGTGCTCAGATGTGTTCTCTGTGTCAGGTAAGGGGTGCTCAGATGTGTTCTCTGTGTCAGATAAGGGGTGCTCAGATGTGTTCTCTGTGTCAGATAAGGGGTGCTCAGATGTGTTCTCCATGTCAGATAAGGGGTGCTCAGGTGTGTTCTCTGTGTCAGATAAGGGGTGCTCAGATGTGTTCCCCATGTCAGATAAGGGGTGCTCAGATGTGTTCTCTGTGTCAGATAAGGGGTGCTCAGATGTGTTCTCTGTGTCAGATAAGGGGTGCTCAGATGTGTTCTCCGTGTCAGATAAGGGGTGCTCAGATGTGTTCTCCGTGTCAGATAAGGGGTGCTCAGATGTGTTCTCTGTGTCAGATAAGGGGTGCTCAGATGTGTTCTCCATGTCAGATAAGGGGTGCTCAGATGTGTTCTCCATGTCAGATAAGGGGTGCTCAGATGTGTTCTCCATGTCAGATAAGGGGTGCTCAGATGTGTTCTCCATGTCAGATAAGGGGTGCTCAGATGTGTTCTCCGTGTCAGATAAGGGGTGCTCAGATGTGTTCTCTGTGTCAGATAAGGGGTGCTCAGATGTGTTCTCTGTGTCAGATAAGGGGTGCTCAGATGTGTTCTCCGTGTCAGATAAGGGGTGCTCAGATGTGTTCTCCGTGTCAGATAAGGGGTGCTCAGATGTGTTCTCTGTGTCAGATAAGGGGTGCTCAGATGTGTTCTCCATGTCAGATAAGGGGTGCTCAGATGTGTTCTCCATGTCAGATAAGGGGTGCTCAGATGTGTTCTCCATGTCAGATAAGGGGTGCTCAGATGTGTTCTCTGTGTCAGATAAGGGGTGCTCAGATGTGTTCTCTGTGTCAGATAAGGGGTGCTCAGGTGTGTTCTCTGTGTCAGATAAGGGGTGCTCAGATGTGTTCTCCGTGTCAGATAAGGGGTGCTCAGATGTGTTCTCCATGTCAGATAAGGGGTGCTCAGATGTGTTCTCTGTGTCAGATAAGGGGTGCTCAGATGTGTTCTCTGTGTCAGATAAGGGGTGCTCAGGTGTGTTCTCCATGTCAGATAAGGGGTGCTCAGGTGTGTTCTCTGTGTCAGATAAGGGGTGCTCAGATGTGTTCTCTGTGTCAGATAAGGGGTGCTCAGATGTGTTCTCTGTGTCAGATAAGGGGTGCTCAGATGTGTTCTCTGTGTCAGATAAGGGGTGCTCAGATGTGTTCTCTGTGTCAGATAAGGGGTGCTCAGGTGTGTTCTCCGTGTCAGATAAGGGGTGCTCAGGTGTGTTCTCTGTGTCAGATAAGGGGTGCTCAGATGTGTTCTCCTGTCAGATAAGGGGTGCTCAGATGTGTTCTCCATGTCAGATAAGGGGTGCTCAGATGTGTTCTCTGTGTCAGATAAGGGGTGCTCAGATGTGTTCTCTGTGTCAGATAAGGGGTGCTCAGATGTGTTCTCTGTGTCAGATAAGGGGTGCTCAGATGTGTTCTCCATGTCAGATAAGGGGTGCTCAGGTGTGTTCTCCATGTCAGATAAGGGGTGCTCAGATGTGTTCTCCATGTCAGATAAGGGGTGCTCAGATGTGTTCTCCATGTCAGATAAGGGGTGCTCAGATGTGTTCTCTGTGTCAGATAAGGGGTGCTCAGATGTGTTCTCTGTGTCAGATAAGGGGTGCTCAGATGTGTTCTCTGTGTCAGATAAGGGGTGCTCAGATGTGTTCATGTCAGATAAGGGGTGCTCAGATGTGTTCTCCATGTCAGATAAGGGGTGCTCAGATGTGTTCTCCATGTCAGATAAGGGGTGCTCAGATGTGTTCTCTGTGTCAGATAAGGGGTGCTCAGATGTGTTCTCTGTGTCAGATAAGGGGTGCTCAGATGTGTTCTCCATGTCAGATAAGGGGTGCTCAGATGTGTTCTCTGTGTCAGATAAGGGGTGCTCAGGTGTGTTCTCCATGTCAGATAAGGGGTGCTCAGATGTGTTCTCCATGTCAGATAAGGGGTGCTCAGATGTGTTCTCCGTGTCAGATAAGGGGTGCTCAGATGTGTTCTCTGTGTCAGATAAGGGGTGCTCAGATGTGTTCTCTGTGTCAGATAAGGGGTGCTCAGGTGTGTTCTCCATGTCAGATAAGGGGTGCTCAGATGTGTTCTCCATGTCAGATAAGGGGTGCTCAGATGTGTTCTCTGTGTCAGATAAGGGGTGCTCAGATGTGTTCTCTGTGTCAGATAAGGGGTGCTCAGGTGTGTTCTCTGTGTCAGATAAGGGGTGCTCAGATGTGTTCTCTGTGTCAGATAAGGGGTGCTCAGATGTGTTCTCCATGTCAGATAAGGGGTGCTCAGATGTGTTCTCTGTGTCAGATAAGGGGTGCTCAGGTGTGTTCTCCATGTCAGATAAGGGGTGCTCAGATGTGTTCTCTGTCAGATAAGGGGTGCTCAGATGTGTTCTCTGTGTCAGATAAGGGGTGCTCAGATGTGTTCTCTGTGTCAGATAAGGGGTGCTCAGATGTGTTCTCCATGTCAGATAAGGGGTGCTCAGGTGTGTTCTCCATGTCAGATAAGGGGTGCTCAGGTGTGTTCTCCATGTCAGATAAGGGGTGCTCAGATGTGTTCTCCATGTCAGATAAGGGGTGCTCAGATGTGTTCTCTGTGTCAGATAAGGGGTGCTCAGATGTGTTCTCTGTGTCAGATAAGGGGTGCTCAGATGTGTTCTCCGTGTCAGATAAGGGGTGCTCAGGTGTGTTCTCTGTGTCAGATAAGGGGTGCTCAGGTGTGTTCTCCATGTCAGATAAGGGGTGCTCAGGTGTGTTCTCCATGTCAGATAAGGGGTGCTCAGATGTGTTCTCATGTCAGATAAGGGGTGCTCAGATGTGTTCTCTGTGTCAGATAAGGGGTGCTCAGGTGTGTTCTCTGTGTCAGATAAGGGGTGCTCAGATGTGTTCTCTGTGTCAGATAAGGGGTGCTCACATGTGTTCTCCATGTCAGATAAGGGGTGCTCAGGTGTGTTCTCTGTGTCAGATAAGGGGTGCTCAGGTGTGTTCTCTGTGTCAGATAAGGGGTGCTCAGGTGTGTTCTCCATGTCAGATAAGGGGTGCTCAGATGTGTTCTCTGTGTCAGATAAGGGGTGCTCAGGTGTGTTCTCTGTGTCAGATAAGGGGTGCTCAGATGTGTTCTCTGTGTCAGATAAGGGGTGCTCAGGTGTGTTCTCTGTGTCAGATAAGGGGTGCTCAGATGTGTTCTCTGTGTCAGATAAGGGGTGCTCAGATGTGTTCTCTGTGTCAGATAAGGGGTGCTCAGGTGTGTTCTCTGTGTCAGATAAGGGGTGCTCAGGTGTGTTCTCCATGTCAGATAAGGGGTGCTCAGATGTGTGTTCTCCATGTCAGATAAGGGGTGCTCAGATGTGTTCTCCATGTCATGCTCTTGACATCCATCCCAGGGCTTGGATGTGGATTTTGTTTACTTTCTCTCATGTAACCACCCAGTTGTGGGACCAAGGCAGTTCATTCCCCAGCCTCTCTAAAATTCCAAGGTAGATATCAGGGACAAGGTAAATGTAAATTTTTAATCTAAACTCATTTAGTGTGAATTATTGCTGGAAGTTCATTTATCACTATCTTGCAGGGCACACATATAACCCTGAGAATATGATTTTTAAAGCTTAATAATCTATTTTTAATATGAAATTGCTTGTAACTTGTTTTGCAAATGTTCACTCAGCTTTTAATGGTACAATTTAAAAACTTGCAAATGGAATTTGACCCTTTTTCTACAGAGTGAAATCACCTGAACAAGTGGAATCAAATAATAAAACTGAACTGTTTGGGTAATGTTCCTTTTCTCACCCACCACTGTAAGAGTTGTCCTTTATTTTAATTTCCTTCCTGGAAATTGAAAACGATGTAAGACTTATTTGATCCAACCACAGAAACATGTTTTCTTGTTAAGGAAAAAAAATTCTCCATGTTTTTTTTTTAAATATATCTTGAAATGCAATATGCTGGCAGTGTATCACAGAACCTAAATAAAACTGATGCTGTGTTTGGGAAATTATACAGAATATTTATTGTTCTAGCCATTAGCTTTATGTGACACATTATTAACTTTTTGAATTTGTCAAGTAAAAGCAGCGTAAATAGAAATAATGAGATGAAATAAAAATGTTTAGATTGAGCATTACACAATTCAGGCTACTTAGGGAAAGTATTTTGCTGTGAAATCGACTCCAAGGGAACTGGTGGTGTATTCTGCACCTGGGACACCCAGGCATGGCCCAGACAAATTCCTGGGGAATGTCCTGTTCCTGGAAAATCCTGCTGGAGAAGCTGGACTAATTAAATCACTTAAATTGTCTCTTACTGCTTTTAATGTCTATAATGGCTTATACTTGAAGCATGCTAAATGCACATCAAAACTCTGAAACAACTGGAATTACTTGGCTTTTTGGAGCTGGTTTGGGTCAGTAAAATCATCTGTGGAGAAGAGCTGAGAGCAGCTCTCAGTGCTGTGTCAGCACTCAGTGAAGTACCATCACCTGCCACAAAGGGCCAGGCTGAGGGGGCTTGCCTGGCTTTTTACTGTTTATTTGACATTTGTACCGTTCTAAGTCTTGGATGTCTTGGGATTTCCCCATCATTTCCATGGATTGCTGCTCTGCTGCTGTGGAGGAGCATGGAGAGCCCCGTGCAGGAAGGGCTTGGGTTATTGGTGCAGGGGAGGGGGATTCTGTCCCTGTGCCCCCCCAGCTGAGACCCCACCTGCAGGGCTGGAGCCAGCCTGGGAGAGCTGGGAATGTTCCCCTGGAGAAGGGAAAATGCCAGGGAATGCTCAGAGTCCCTGCAGGGGCTCCAGGAGAGCTGGAGAGGGACTGGGGACAAGGGCTGGAGGGACAGGACACAGAGAATGGCTTCACTGCCAGAGGGCAGGGCTGGATGGGATTTTGGGCAGGAGTTGTTCCCTGGCAGGGTGTGAGCCCTGGCCCAGGGTGCCCAGAGCAGCTGTGGCTGCCCCTGGATCCCTGACACTGCCCAGGGCCAGGCTGGACACTGGGGCTGGAGCCCCTGGACAGTGGAAGTGTCCCTGCCATGGATTTAAGATGAGTTTTAAGGTCCCTCCCAACTCAAACCATTCCATGATTCTGTGATCAGCTCCATGAATTTGTCTCTCCAGTGTGCTGCAGGACATTTTTGTGTTTCTTTAAGGACAGGAGGTACCTCAGGGCAGGGGCCTGATGACCCAGCCAGGTCTGTCCATGGCATTGACCGTGGGCTTTGTTCTCCCTCTGGATCTGCTCCCAGGGTGGGACTCTGCTGTTCAGGCACCTCTTGTGCTGAGTGTCTGAGAGATGCACTTTGTTTGAATAGATTTGAATAATGTCTACTTTATTGTGCCATTAAGCCTTCAGTAAAAAAGAATCACTTCTCTAATTCAACAGTGGGTTCATCAAAACCTCTCAATGTGGAAGTTGCTGGCAGAGGCAGGTTTTAAGCATCTGATAGAGGTTTTTACAAAGTTTGGAAATACACCTATTTTATGTGTCTTTTTTAAGCTTACCCTTAAGAGCAATCTCTCACATTTGATCTCTGCTTTCCAAGTCCACTCAGAATCTTCTTGCAGGAGAACAGCTTGGATCTACAACAAAAGAGGACATGGAGCTGTGCCAGGAGAGGTTTAGGTGGATTTTAGGGAAAGGTTCTTCCCCCACCCGAGGGTGCTGGGCCCTGCCCAGGGTCCCCAGGGAATGGGCACAGGGCTGCCAGAGCTCCAGGAGTGATGGACATCTCTCCAGGGATGGACAGGGGGGATTGCTGGAGGTCTGAGCAGGGCCAGGAGCAGGACTGGGTGATCCTCTGGGTCACATTCAACTTAGGGTATTCCATAATTCTATGATAAGAGCACTCAGAAACCACTTGGGTGGGCAAAGAAAGGAGACCTGAGCTCTTCTGAGGTCTCCCCACCAGAGTTCTACTTGATGAGGCAGCCAGCTCCTCATTTGTGCCCTGGTGGCACCTCCTAGGTCACATCAAAGCTCAGGAGGGCAGGGCAGGGTGGGCAGTGGGTGAGATCTGCAGTGCAGATCACAGTGACGTGTCACACATTTGGTGTGACAAATGTCCTATGGTTGAAATGTCCCATTTTCCCCCCTGGGTGCAGAACCTGGTCCCTGGCTTCAGGCTGGGCTCTGTGCCTTGTGGAGTGTCCTTCATTCCTGCTTACCTCCCTGCTCTGAATTCCTCCTGTCCTTCCCTCCTGCTCGCCTCCTGCACTGAATTCCTCCTGTCCTTCATTCCTGCTCAACTCCCTGCTCTGAATTTCTCCTGTCCTTCATTCCTGCTCACCTCCTGCACTGAATTCCTCCTGTCCTTCCCTCCTGCTCACCTCCTGCACTGAACTCCTCCTGTCCTTCATTCCCAGCTCACCTCCCTGCTCTGAATTCCTCCTGTCCTTCCCTCCAGCTCACCTCCCTGCACTGAATTCCTCCTGTCCTTCATTCCCTGCTCACCTCCTTGCTCTGAATTCCTCCTGTCCTTCCCTCCTGCTCCCTGCTCTGAATTCCTCCTGTCCTTCCCTCCTGCTCCCTGCACTGAATTCCTCATGTCCTTCACTCCTGCTCCCTGCACTGAATTCCTCCTGTCCTTCCCTCCTGCTCCCTGCACTGAATTCCTCATGTCCTTCACTCCTGCTCACCTCCCTGCATTGAACTCCTCATGTCCTTCATTCCCAGCTCATCTCCCTGCTCTGAATTCCTCCTGTCCTTCATTCCTGCTCCCTGCTCTGAATTCCTCCTGTCCTTCACTCCAGCTCACCTCCCTGCACTGAACTCCTCCTGTCCTTCATTCCTGCTCCCTGCTCTGAATTCCTCCTGTCCTTCATTCCCAGCTCACCTCCCTGCACTGAATTCCTCCTGTCCTTCATTCCCAGCTCACCTCCCTGCTCTGAATTCCTCCTGTCCTTCCCTCCAGCTCACCTCCCTGCACTGAATTCCTCCTGTCCTTCATTCCCTGCTCACCTCCTTGCTCTGAATTCCTCCTGTCCTTCCCTCCTGCTCCCTGCACTGAATTCCTCCTGTCCTTCCCTCCTGCTCACCTCCCTGCACTGAATTCCTCCTGTCCTTCCCTCCTGCTCCCTGCTCTGAATTCCTCCTGTCCTTCCCTCCTGCTCCCTGCACTGAATTCCTCATGTCCTTCACTCCTGCTCCCTGCACTGAATTCCTCCTGTCCTTCCCTCCTGCTCCCTGCACTGAATTCCTCATGTCGTTCACTCCTGCTCACCTCCCTGCATTGAACTCCTCATGTCCTTCATTCCCAGCTCATCTCCCTGCTCTGAATTCCTCCTGTCCTTCATTCCTGCTCCCTGCTCTGAATTCCTCCTGTCCTTCACTCCAGCTCACCTCCCTGCACTGAACTCCTCCTGTCCTTCATTCCTGCTCCCTGCTCTGAATTCCTCCTGTCCTTCATTCCCAGCTCACCTCCCTGCACTGAATTCCTCCTGTCCTTCATTCCCAGCTCACCTCCCTGCTCTGAATTCCTCCTGTCCTTCACTCCTGCTCCCTGCACTGATTTCCTCGTGTCCTTCCCTCCTGCTCCCTGCACTGAATTCCTCCTGTCCTTCCCTCCTGCTCGCCTCCCTGCACTGAATTCCTCCTGTCCTTCATTCCTGCTCAACTCCCTGCACTGAATTCCTCCTGTCCTTCCCTCCTGCTCAACTCCCTGCTCTGAACTCCTCCTGTCCTTCATTCCCAGCTCACCTTCCTGCTCTGAATTCCTCCTGTCCTTCACTCCAGCTCCCTGCTCTGAATTCCTCCTGTCCTTCATTCCCAGCTCACCTCCCTGCACCAGTCCCTCATTCCAGCACAGCTCTGAGTCATTCCCTCCTTCCCTCCTGCACTCTCTTGGCCCCAGCACCTCTCACAGACGAGATGCAGAATGAGTCACAGTTCAGAGAGCAGGTGCCTCAACTGGGCTGTCAAAAATAAATGTGCAGGGCTTGATTCTTTAGGCGAGTTTTTGTTGTTATTAACTGCAGCTTGTCTCAGAAAAAGCTAGATTTGATGGACAATAGCCCATTTTTTTCCTTTTAGTTTTAAGATGGAGCTTAGCTGCAGTGAAGTGATGTTGTGCTTAATTCCTTCCAAATTAGTTTGCAACTGCCTGGCAGATTTTGGGTGCATCATTATCCTTGCTGTTCATGGTTGAGAGAAATAAAGTTCCCCACACAGGGAAATATTAACAATATTTTACTAACCCTTGTCTTTTTTGGAGTTACTCAGCCTGGAAAATAAAAGGTTTTGGATTGACCTAATTGTAGCCTTTCAGTACCTGAAGGGATCCAGGAAAGATGGAAAGGGATTTTACAAGAGCCTGGAGGGACAGGACACAGGGAATGGATTCACTGCCAGAGGGCAGGGCTGGGTGGGATTTGGGCAGGAATTGTTCCCTGGCAGGGTGGGCAGGGCTGGGTGGGATTTGGGCAGGAATTGTTCCCTGGCAGGGTGGGCAGGGCTGGGTGGGATTTGGGCAGGAATTGTTCCCTGGGAGGGTGTGAGCCCTGGCACAGGTGCCCAGAGCAGCTGTGGCTGCCCCTGGATCCCTGGCAGTGCCCAGGGCCAGGCTGGACACTGGGGCTGGAGCACCTGGGATGGTGGGAGGTGTCCTTGCTCCCTGCAGGGCATGAGATGAACTTTAAGGTCCCTCCCAACCCAGAACATTCCATGATTCTGATTCTTTCCTGAGCAGGTTGACAAGGGCAGGAAGGAGCCCAGCTGTCTGTGCTGTGGAACCTGGAGAGCAGAGAGGAGGAAGATGTGTGACCTTGATGTCCAAAATAAAAATTCCATGGAAAGGGAAGATTGTGCCCGCAGGGACTCGTAATGAGAGTTTCTGCTGCACACACAGGGTTCATTAGTTGGAAAGGGCAGAGGAGGAGAGAGGGTCTTGCCTGGGGCTGAGGCATGAGCTAAATTCCTCTCCAAGTCCCTTCAGCTCCATGACTGAGAGCTCTCTAATGAACAACTTTTGTTTCTTTCTGTTTTACGATGTGCAGGAGGCTCAGCCTGGTTTTGGTGCCACAACAGAGGCACTGTCAGAGCCTGCAGAGAGGGGCTCCTGGAGAGCTGGAGCAGGCAGTGCTTGTGCTCAGAGAAGGAATTCAGAGCATTTCTCTCTCAGTTGATCCAAAAGAAGACTAAGATGTGCAGCAGGGTAAAGCCCAGGGAAAGGGTTAAGGTGCAGAAGAACATCAGACAAATAAATTGAAATTTGAAAGATTTGAGGTTAAAAGAAAGTTTCTGGTGGCAGAGTGGTGAGATGCAGACCAGGGAGCCTCTGGAAAGGTCTCACAGAGGTGATGGCACAGGCTGAAAGAGTAACTAGCTGTAAAGCAGAGAATTGTGCTTTTCCATGCCACTGCCTGTGTTGGTGGTGACCCCTGAGGGATTTTCCAGCCTCCTGTTTGTGCAGGTTGGCTGGAGGCTGGTGAGTGTCCTGCTGAGCATCCTCATGGGCTGGGAGGGACTCTGAAGGTCATTGTCCCAAAGTCTGCCATGGCAGGGACATTTCACTGTCCCAGGGGCTCCAGCCCCAGTGTCCAGCCTGGCCTTGGGCACTGCCAGGGATCCAGGGGTAGCCACAGCTGCTCTGGGCACCTGGGCCAGGGCTCACACCCTGCCAGGGAACAATTCCTGCCCAAAATACCACCCAGCCCTGCCCACCCTGCCAGGGAACAATTCCTGCCCAAGATCACATCCAGCCCTGCCCACCCTGCCAGGGAACAATTCCTGCCCAAAATCCCATCCAGCCCTGCCCTCTGGCACTGGGAGCCATTCCCTGTGTCCTGTCCCTCCCTCCCTTGTCCCCAGTCCCTCTCCAGCTCTCCTGGAGCCCCTCCAGGCCCTGCCAGGGGCTCTGAGCTCTCCCTGGAGCCTTCCCTTCTCCAGGGGAACATTCCCAGCTCTCCCAGCCTGGCTCTGGAGAAAGGGGCCTCCAGTCCTGGGAGCATCTCTGTGGCCATGAATCCGTGAATCCATTATAAATAAATGCATTTGAAGGTGTATAAAAATAAAACCTCTTCTTACTCAGTCACTCCTTTGTTCTCTTCCCTCCATCCCTTCTCTGTGTGGTCTTTGCTGCCTGTTCTGCTCAGGGTGAACATGAGAGCTCTCTGTAACCCAAGTTCCATCCTCCAAACTGTGGAATTCAGCAGAGCTGTTTTATTAGCAGTAGAATAAGTAAGATGCTTGACTCTGTCCAAGCTGAACTTTGTGTTCAGTTCTTGCTCCCAGCCATGTGGCAGAAGTCTGGGCTCTGTTCCTGCAGTTGTCTTCTCTGTGCTCTCTCCATTCACCTCTGGCAGTTGAGTCCTGTGGGATACAGCACCAGGGTGTGCTTGTTTCCTTCTGGGAAAAGCTTTACTCTCAGTCTGATCCCTTTGTTGGGGGTGGGGACATGAAGAAATCTGCTGTCATAAACCTGACAGGCAGAGGCTTCCATCCCCCAGCCCGTGCTGCACGTATTTATCTGCCTCGCCCAGAACAAATCCTGCTGCAATAAATGGGAAATATGGAAAGTTTTCAGCTTCATTTTGCTTGCTGTTGTCTCCTTTTGTCTTTTTTATTGAGCAGCAGTAATTTAACAGCATGTTTGACTCTTGTTTGGGTTTTTTCATGGCTTACATTGCATTGAGTTTCTGTTGAACATCTGAGTACTGTGGTGTAGTTTGATGCCTGATGGAAAAAGCACTAATTATTTCATTAACACCAGAGCAGAATCTGTCCATACTAAAGAAGAAAACAGAAAGAACTGAGTGTATTGGGTAAAATAGTGTTTCTCAGCTTTTTTAGCTGAAGTGGAACACAAGAAGAAACTCACCTGAGCCTGTTCTCATTGGTGAACACTGGCACACAAGAGCACTGATCCTGTGTATTTGTGTGTGGCTTTTGGGCCAAGCCCAAGTGAGAACATACCTGAGTTTTGGACTGGGCTGTTGCATTTCAGCTTTCTAATGACATATTTCTAATTTCTAATGAAGCTGGCTGTTGGTCGTTCAGGTAAAATCTTCACAAGAGTGCAGAGGGCCACCTGAGGGTCAGGGTGGGAGGGAGACTGCCCATTTTGTATTAGAATCACAGATGGAAAGGGCCCTTAAAGCCCATCCAGTTCCACCCCTGCCATGGACAAGGACAGCTTACACTAGGCCAGGGTGCTTCAAGCTCCGTCTAACCTGGCCTTGAACACTTCTTTTTGTTCTTGGGAAAATGTTCTTTACTGTGCTAGGGCATACAGTGCTGTTAAGGTGGTACATGGAGTTAAATTCTGGAAATAGAATTTGGAGTACCCAGTTGCTGGTATCAGTGACATGCTGCTGATGGGGTCGATGGAACAAAACCCTCAATCCTGTTGATTACATAAGCTGCTCCTTTGTTATTGAATTTAGGGAGAAACACAAGCCTCATGTAGTGCTTGACTTTTTAATAGCCTGGTTTTTATTAAGTGAATGTGTTTTCTTGTGATGGCTCGTGTTTTGATTGCTGCTGACAGTGGTTTTAGCTGTGCTGGCTGTGTGCTGGAAATTGGCCCAGCACAGCAGTGTGGTTCGTGGTGGTTCATGCCCTGGGGCTTGTACAAGCTGAAGAAGTGCTGCTGGGGGAAGAGGGAGGGTGTAACACAGTGTCTAACATTCGTTTTGTCCCCCTGCTCCCTCCCTGCAGACTGTACCAAAGCCCATTGCGCTGGAGCCCTGCTTTGGGAACAAAGCCGCCGTTCTCTCGGTGTTCGTGAGGCTGCCTCGAGGACTTGGGGGTATTCCACCACCAGGACAGTCAGGTGAGGGTTCTTGTTGTCTCTGATGGTTTGGAATTAACTCTGTGCTCCTTCCCCAGCCTTACAGATTCACCTTTCCTGATCCCACAGAAGCTGCTGTAGCCACAGTTCAGCTTGGGATGTGCTCGAGGTGTTTTAGGCTCCCTGGTGTCGGCCCTGCTGGCTTCCAGCATGAGTATGAGTTAATTACTCAATTAAGGTCAATTGATGGATGAACATTTGATATTGGACTGTGCTTTAATTAATTTAAGCTGGGTGGAAAGAGGGATCTGGTGCAGACGTGTTTGCAGCAGTGAAGGTAACTTGTCATTCATTTGGCATATCTGACTTCATTCCCAGCTCCATTTGCAGGGCAACAGCAACTCACAGAACCATGGAAAGATTTGAGTTTGAAGGGGCCTCAAAGACCATCCAGTTCCACGCCCTGCTGTGGCCAAGGACACTTTCCACTAGCCCAGCTTGCTGCAAGCAGCCTGGCCTTGGGCACTTCCAGGGATGGGGCAGCCACAGAGCTCCTTGTGCCAGGGCCTCCCCACCCTCCCAGGGAAGAATATCCCATCTAACCTGCCCACTGTCAGTCTGAAGCCATTCCCCCAGCTCCTGTCACTCCAAATCCTTCCACAGCATCTCTGCCCTCCTCTTAGGAGCTCTGGACAAAGGAGCTTTCCCCATCCAGCTCAAGGTTTCACACCTAAACCTGATGTCAGGGCACTGGGACATCATCTCCGGGGCAGTGTGGGTTTAACTGGGCTTCCCCAGTGCCCAGGGAGCCTGGTGAAGCAAAGACTCTGGAAAGAGCAGGGTTTGAGTGGGATGGTTTGGTGTTGAGCTGGATTGAGCTGAGTGCCAGATGTGGTTTGTGAGTGAGCAGAGCAGGGAGGCCGTGGCTGCCCCATCTCTGGAGGTGTCCCAGGCCAGCTTGGGCAGGGCTTGGAGCACCTGGGACAGTGGAAGGTGTCCCTGCCTGTGACAGGGATGGGACTGGAGGGGCTCTAGGGTGCCTTTCAACCCAGACCATTCCATGACTCCCTGATCTGCCATGAGATCCATGATGTATCCACGGGGAGTGCAGTGAAACCTCCATTCACTTTCAGATTTATTGTAGTCTATCTACTGATGCAGAGAAAGGCACCTTCAATATTAAGGGTTCAGGCTTCAATATTTAGAATTTTACATCCAGTAATACTCACCCTTATTGCATCTTTTTCTCCTGCTGTTGCTTCTAATTAAACATGCAGTATTTCAGCTCCTTTCAGAATATTGGCTGCAGCTTAATTACTAAGCCAAAACACTTCTGTAGTTTATTTAAAAAATCCTACACGTTATCTCAGCTGTTTCTGAAGGATTTGCTGCTGTGGCTGTTCTGCTGCCTGACTCTTTGTTTGCTGCCCCAGGTCTCGCAGTGGCCAGTGCACTGGTGGACATTTCACAACAGATGCCAATTGCCTACAAAGAGAAATCGGGCGCGATACGAAATCGGAAGCAGCAGCCCCCTGCACAGCCAGGAACCTGTATTTGATGCATGGACATCAGAAACTGTCTAGGGTTTTAAACAAAAATGGAAAATATACCAAGGAGGAGGAGAAAGATTTCCCAGTTGTGTCCCAAGAGACTAGAAGCACCCGGAAAAAACCACAACTTCCTCGAACCCCGTTTTTTTTCTCTCATCTGCGTGCTAGTTGGCTTTATTTGACAACTGCTCCACTTAAGTTTTACTGACACATGGCTTCAGGTTGCTCCTTTGTTCTCTTCAAGTTTAAAGCAAAATAATTTGGTTGCAGGTGCGATGCCGCCATTCCCGGTCAGTGTAAATACAACAGTAGTCCAAGATGAATGACACTCAGGTTTCCACATGGAAAGTGCTTTGTAGTTCATGTATTTATCAAACTGTACAAAAAGAAAAAGATCCAGTGTTTACAGGTGTCAGCTCTCAACACATAAACACTACTATTAATCTTCAAAGCATCTTCATCCTTTGTTTTCATTTACTGTTTAATTGTTCCCTCCTTATTTCAGTGGAACTCTCTTCCAGGCACAGCCTTTTGTAGTCATCGTGGCCCAGGAATGCAAAAGCTGGGATGGTTTAAAGGTGGATGTTGCTCAGACCATGTGAAATACCTGGAAAGTTGGATGTTGCTTTGGAAAGACTCAGTGTTTACATAGTCTTAACCTGCTTGGAGTACACCACACACAAGTGCCTAGACATGAGCAGATCTAGGGAGTGAGGAGACTGCTGCCCACGCTGCTTTTTGACATCATGAAAGTCCTTTAAAGGTGTTATACTCACATCTAGACTCACCCAAGGCACTCTGTGTCCTCTGGCCTTGCAGTCAGAGGAAAATCCCATTTTCCTGACCAACCAACTACTCAGATGGAAATACCTGGAAGGCACGTAGAGGTTCAGTATCTCGTAAGAGAACTCCTGGTTTCACCAGCATTTCCATAGAAGCACTCTGTGTTCCAGGTCAGATACATGAAATTTTCCTGGTTTTGGCCTCTCTCCTCCCCAATCCCTCCTGCCATCCTTCTGGATGAGAGCTGAGCTTGGAGGCATTGCTGCTCAGTGGTTATGGTTTGCTCCATCTTCGTACAGGGTGTAAAAAGCAACACTCCGGGTGCCAGATCACCTGAGGATGAAGTAAAAAAAGAATTTTAAATAAAAATCAAGCAGAGCAGCTTTGTTTTGCCACAGGTTTGAGTTCAATGTGATCAGATCCTTGTATTTCCTGTTGGGCTCGAGCTCTGTTAAATGTTGAAAAAGTGGCTGGTGGGGAAAGGATGAGGCTTGGAAATGGCAAAGAGAAGGTTTAGCATTTGAGGGGTGCATCAGACCATCTGAACTGCCCTGACAAGCTGGGGCTGTGTTTGGAGGCTCAGGTTGGACTGAGCCACCCCTGTGTGTGTGTCTGCCTGGGCTGTGGGGCTGGAGCTGTGGGAAATGCCAGTGAGGGTGGCAAACCAGGGGTGTGACTGTGGCTTCATCACAGGCACTGTGGGTCCATCAGGTCACTGAGTTGGTGGGTTCTGCTGAGGGCTCTGATGTTTAACACATGGAGAAGCAGCACGTGGGAGGGAGGTGCTCTTGGATCTGGCCAGGCAGCACCTTTCCAAACTCAAACCCAAGTAACTTCTCCTTTTTTGTGCGTGTTCTGGTGATCACTCACATGTCAGCCACTCATTTCTGGGCTGTTTTTTTCTAACCATGTATTTTGAAGAAGCTCTTTGGAGCCTGGCACATCCCAATAAAGAGGTGAATTGCTGTGTGTGTCCAGACAGCGGTGATGGGATCAGCCTGATGCTTTAAGGACTGTGGTGGATGATAATTCTGATTTAATGTGTCATTTAACGAGTGCAGTGGGACTGCAAAAAATATTTGGACTGCCAAAAATATTGGGAAAAAAATGCATTATATATATAAATGCATCTGTTTCTAAACTCAAAGTTTTGGTGCTCTCTGGGAAGAAGGAATTATGAGGGGAAAAGGGTTGAGCTTTGTCTTGGAATGAAGGGATTCAGGCAATTTAATTTTTACCTGATGCATGGATTACCTCAGACAGATTCATCTCCTGATAATATTTTCTAACTTGCTCAGTAATAGGGTTAATCTGAACTGGAGACATAAGACTGGACTAAAATCCCTCTCCTGTTACTGCATGTTTTGAGCCACGATGCACATCCTCAGGTTTGCAGATTTCTTCTTGCTGTTTTTGGGAGAACTGCCAGCCCAGATAGTGAAAACCCCTGTGCTTGAGTTTCCCTCTTCAGGACAGCACTTGAGCAGGTGCTTAAAGTTGTTGGGTTTTCCTGATGACAAGCAGCTTTCAAACTGTAGGCCTGGAGGGGTGATAGATTTGTACATTGATAAAAAGAGAAATACAGAGCTGGGACATTTTCTCACTCCTGGAGAGCCGGGCTGTCTGCTCTGCAAAGCCTACAGTGGGCTCAGGAGTGTGGCCAAAATGAGGTGCCAGGTTCTGGGAAAATGAGCAAAGATGATCAAAGTCAAGGTTTATCAGTACCAAAAAATGTAAATAGAGCAACGAGGGTTACTCACAGAAATCAAAGGATGTAGCTGCACCCTGCGTCTGATCTGCATCCTGATGAGGGAGAGCTCTCACAGCTCTGCTGCAGTTCACCCCAGCTTGGAGCTAAACAGGGAAAAAAGTGGGAAAGGATGGGGGAAAGAAGAATTGCTGGCAGTTTATCACCAGGCCAGTATCAAAAGTGATGGATTTTTGGGTTTATTTCATTTGGAAGTGAGGTAGGTGGGGGAGAAAGAACAACCTTATTTCATGGGAGAATCTGTAAATAAATGACAAATGAAACACAGATTTTGCACTTGTACATAAGAAACGTGCAGAACATGGAGAGATTTAAAGTGTATATAAACCAGGAAAAAAATTGAATGTATTTTTGATGCATTTTAAATGATGTATGAGTTCTGTCTTAATAACTCATTCATTTGATCAGTATTGGATAACTTTCCGAGCTTTAAACACCAGATTACATCAGGATATCTTGAAAAGCAGGGAGGCATAACTTGACTTTTGTGTGTTCAAATGCATTTCACTTAAATGTAGAAACCAAGTAAAATAATGACTTTTCCACTTGAAAGAGGGAAAAGCAACATTTGGAGACAAGTAATAAATGTCCTTAAAGTGGTCACCATGTGGAGGATTAAATCAGTAGTTTAAGACCTTTGTTACTAAAATTGTGGCAGTGTTTCCATTCAAAATCACTATTTTCAGGTTTATAACTGGCTGATATTTAGCATTTGACATCTCAACCCTCAGAAGATTTTCATTTTCTAAGAGGAGCCTTTAAAAATTTAGTAATAAAATTTCAGAACTTGGGGCCCTTTTATTCTAGAAGACAGTGGTGCCAGTGGATCTCCAAATAGCACACTTCTTATTTTAAATTCACTGTTTTCCATGGTTTTAGCCCAGAATTTCTGGCTGTTGTAGCATGACCTTGCCAGGCTCTGGCTCAATATTTGGATAAAAGAAGATTTATGAGACAAAACTTTTCACTTGTTATTATCACTTTCCCTGGGCTTAAAACACGTTGTACTGAAGTTACCAAAATAAAGCTGTTTATGATGGGGTAATGCCTGTGATTGACATCAAGCCACGGTGTCTGATGCCCCAAAATTGAGGGTGTGGTAGCGCTGGTGGGAAGCTGTGCTGGCAGACCCCCCTCCTTCAGGGCAGCTCCTGTGCTGAGCATTGCTCAGAAGCACCTCTGGACTTTGCAGGAAACCAGGATCCACAGGGTCTGTGGGATGCTGGAAGTGGCAGCTCAGCTTCCTTGGCCTGAGTGAGCTGCAGGGAGGGTTGGAGGCTGAAATTCAGCTTCAGCCTTTTCCACAACAGGAGCTCGGGGCTGGGCTGGGCTGGGCTGCCCCTCTGTCCCTGCTGCTCCTCCTGGTCCCGGCGGCTTCTCCTTCCCCTGAGACCCTGAGCCAGGGACTGGCACCAGCCCCGAGCCCCTTCCCAAGGAACAGGGGATTGTCCTGGGAGAAAGCAGCGAGCAGATCCTGCATGGCCAGGGCAGGTCCTGGCAGATCCTGCATGGCCAGGGCAGATTCTGCAGGGGCAGGGCAGGTCCTGGCAGATCCTGCATGGCCAGGGCAGGTCCTGGCAGATCCTGCATGGCCAGGGCAGATCCTGCATGGGCAGGGCAGGTCCTGGCAGATCCTGCATGGGCAGGGCAGCTCCTGCATGGCCAGGGCAGGTCCTGCATGGGCAGGGCAGGTCCTGGCAGATCCTGCATGGCCAGGGCAGGTCCTGGCAGCTCCTGCATGGCCAGGGCAGATCCTGCATGGGCAGGGCAGGTCCTGGCAGCTCCTGCATGGCCAGGGCAGATCCTGCATGGGCAGGGCAGGTCCTGGCAGCTCCTGCATGGCCAGGGCAGATCCTGCATGGGCAGGGCAGGTCCTGGCAGCTCCTGCATGGCCAGGGCAGATCCTGCATGGGCAGGGCAGGTCCTGCATGGGCAGGGCAGGTCCTGGCAGCTCCTGCATTGCCAGGGCAGATTCTGCATGGCCAGGGCAGGTCCTGGCAGATCCTGCATGGCCAGGGCAGCTCCTGCATGGCCAGGGCAGATCCTGCAGCTCCTGCATGGCCAGGGCAGGTCCTGGCAGATCCTGCATGGCCAGGGCAGGTCCTGCATGGCCAGGGCAGATCCTGCAGCTCCTGCATGGCCAGGGCAGGTCCTGCATGGCCAGGGCAGGTCCTGGCAGATCCTGCATGGCCAGGGCAGCTCCTGGCAGATCCTGCATGGCCAGGGCAGGTCCTGGCAGCTCCTGCATGGCCAGGGCAGGTCCTGGCAGGTCCTGCATGGCCAAGGCAGGTCCTGCAGGTCCTGCATGCCTGGGGCAGGTCCTGGCAGGTCCTGCATGCCCGGGGCAGGGCAGGGGCTGAGCTGCAGGGGCAGGGGCAGAGGGAGTTGGGTGGGCTCCAGTGGGAAGGTGCTCCCTGGGTGTTGGGGCTGCAGAAAGAAGGGAAAGGTTCGCCTGGGGTGTGCTCCTCATTTTTGGATGCATTTTTTGCAATTTTAGTAAAATTTCTCTTTTTCTGTTGGTAGCTGCTGAAACGAGCTGCGTTTCCATGCCAGGACTACTACAACATGTGTATATGCTGATTTTTTTCTGCATCAGGGCAGGTTTTGTTCAGTCTGTTTCTTTGTTCTGACACTACACACAGACTATTTGTGTGCGTCTTCCAGGTACTAGAATTCTTTAGACATTTCCTCTCCATTTAGTATTGATTCCACAAACCTCACCAGTAGAAAGAAAAAAATAACAATCATCACAGGGTGTATCATATGTCAGTCCGTTTAAAAAAGAAAAAGAAAAAAAAGAGTTTTATATTACTCTGAAATTTGTGCACAATAAATGTTCTTTAAACTAAGATCCTTGAATTAATTGTATTCTGGATTTTTTTCCTCTTTGTTCTGTAATTATTTATGATTCTTATCTGTGTTCAGACTTGAGCTTAGTTTGTTAATATGTATAATTTAGCATTTATTGCATTCATATGTAAATAGGAGCAAGTATTGTAAACTATTTCATTGCTGGGGTTGTGGGTGTTATACATACACACATTTAGGATTGCAGTTTTTTGGTATAATTTTTTGTATTGTAAAATAACAGCTAATTTAAAGCCGGAACGAGAAAATTCTTGGGAGGTCTGTGCATTTTAAATACAAATGTGAAGTACATGTATATAAATAAAAGTAAATAATGCAAATCTTTCCTCTGAAATAAAAAGTAGATGATCTGGTTAAAATTTTCCTCTTATTTATTTTCTTTAAATGGGGAGAAAAAATAATTCAAGGTGGTATTGGAGGCTCCTGGCTGAGGTGAGGGTGGGAATCATTGGGCTCCTGGCAGGTGCTGAACTGGGGGGAGGAAGGAGGGACACATCCTCTGCCAAAGCATGGGGCAATGTTCTGTAATTCAGAGAGGAAAATCTGTAGGTTTTAACGATAGAGACAGATTTAAATAGGTTCTGTTTCTACCCACTTCCCCCAGGGCACCCTCGGTGCAGCAGGACCTCTCCCACCACAGGAATTCTCCTGTTTTTGTTAGCTGGTGCAAGGCTTCTCACCGTCCACCAAAGATTGCAGTCAGGGGAAAAACCTCCCTGAAAACCGCCTGAGTCACGGCTCAGGCCCTGGGGAAGTGACACTGGCAGCTGACAACAAACATCGTGCTGGGGAAGCAGGACTGTGGAAAGATGAGCTGGAATTGTTGGCTGGCAGACTCTCCACTTTACAAACTGTAACAGCTACACAAAACTTTCACAAAGCAAAAGTCTTCTGCACATTCCCTAGAAACCTGTGGGGCTTTTCCCCAGAGCTGGAACACCAATTCTGTGGTTACTCTCAGGGCTGAGTACTCTGTTGGCACTTAGGTGGTAAATTCCACTGACTCCTGTTCTCTGCTGTGTCTTTGCCAGCTTTAATTTGGGTACCTTAGTGTGGTGCACTGTTTTATGCAATCTCCCAGCAGTTCTCCATTTTTCACTGTGCAGTAACTGTTCAAGGCCGTTTGTCTGTTATCTCTGTCTGTTCAATAAATAACACATTTTATAATACCCCTAATCAGCCAGCCTTAAGAACTTGTGAGCCAGAGGGATTGAGGTGCAGGTCACCTCAGCAGAGCTGCTGCCAAAACTCTGAGCCTAAGGCAAGGCTTGTCTAAAGCTGTCACTTGATCCACGACACCCAGGCATCCGCAGCTCGTCCCGCCAGGACGCAATCCGTTGTTCTCCATTTATTTTTATGTCACTCTCCAACTCTGGAATTAAGCACTGCTGGGATGAAGCAGACTTGAACCTGACATTTATGAGCCATGAAGGTTTCAGCCACCGTTGCCTCCGCAGATTGTTGTGCTGCCTCATTCCATGGCATTAAACTGGGATGCAGGAGCCCAATTCCCAGCAATTGCTGCAGAGCTGAGCAGAGGACGCCAGGCTGACAGCACAGCGTGGGGTGTCCAGACTTGAAATGAAATGGGCAGGGGGTAGTGGTTTTAAAGCTGCTTTAAGTTTATTTTGGACAGCAGGAAAAACCACAGAGGACTGGAGCCATTTTTCTTCCATGCTCTGATTTTTCTTTTGTTGTAGCAAAGAGAAGAGGTTTGAAGGGAAGGAAGGGAAGAGAGCATGGGGATTTTCCAAGGCTGTGTGTACATCCAGGATGATGATCTTTGTCATCAGCTGTCATTAATGAATGGGTTTGGGTAAGGAGCCAGAGAGGAATATCAACCACCTACAGGAAGAAGGGACTTTAAGTCTTTTTAAAAACCATTTTAAGTCCCTCACGAATCCTGGACTGGAGGCTGGGTGGTGTTTCTTCCACCCAGGAAAAGGTGGGGTTTGGGGCAGCTCTTGGATAGTTCCACATCCCTGCGTGGTGGTAAATCATCTACAGCAAGGCAGAAACACCAGCATTTCCTTCTTTCCCCATGGATGGGAAGAGAGGAGTACAAAAGAGCCAGAGTTGCATTGCCATTGGGGGAAAAAAGAATTAGCAGATTCTTGAGTTTCTCCCTGGAGTTTTTGGTTTCTGAGCTAATCAAGCAGCAAAACAGAGATTGCAGGGACAGAGGGGAAGCACTGAGATCTTGCAAAGGCACAAGGTGGGGGGAGACTTTTTAATGAGGTGATGGCACCTGCTGATGAGTTTTGTGCCTGGTAATGAGGCTGCTGGGCCCAGGTGTGAGCATCACTGGAGATGAGCTCCAGGTGCTCCCCACTGCAGGATGGCTGGGAACAGCAGCAGCTCCCCACGCTGTCAGAGTCCCTGCAGCCTCGGCCACAAGGCTCTGGGACACCATTGTCACCCTCTGGAAGCTGTGGCCATCATCACCCTGTGGCCACAAGGCTCTGGGACACCATCATCACCCTCTGGAAGCTCTGAGGTAAGGCTCATGCTGTCCTACAGGCACCTCTTCTCCTTGCTGACTCCAGGGACTCAGTGCCAAACTTGGGATTTGGGATCTGCACTGGAGATGTCTGAGGAGAGATAAATCTTCCCCACAAACAAAGAGCAAGATCTCAGGGCTCGAACTGCTTTGAAATTGGATATTTTTCATTGGCATGTAGGGCTAGGACAAGGAGAAATGCCTTCCCACTGCCAGAGGGTGGGGATGGATGGGATATTGTGGAGAAATTCTTCCCTGGCAGGGTGTGAGGTCCTGGCACAGAGCAGCTGTGGCTGCCCCTGGATCCCTGGAAGTGCCCAAGGCCAGGCTGGACAGGGCTGGGAGCAGCCTGGGATAGTGGAAAGTGTCCCTGCAATGGCAGGGGGTGGAAAAAGATGAACTTCACAGCTCCTTGCAACTCAAAGCGTTCCCTGATTCTGGGATCAGCTGCAGGACCAGGCCCTTCCCTTCCTCTCCTCTGTGTTCCTAGGCTCTCACTCAGGCCACGTGCATCACTCAGAAACCACACCTGCCGGGGATTTAGCCAAAAACACCGACTGGGCCATGCTGGCTCTGCCAAGGACTGCGTCTTTCTCTTTATTTCCCTGCTGCTGACAGGAGGGGCAGGTGCAGCTCCATGAGCCCACAGCCTGCAGGGAGGGGCTGTTTCTGATCCCCCCCTCCATGGGGACCAGCAGTGCCGTGGGAGGATGGGACTGGAGCTCTCCTGGTCCTCCTCTGAGCCCTGCATGCGATTTGGAGGCAGAGCTTTAGTGGGTAGGGCTGGATTGTGGTGACAGATCGTGCTGTCTGGATGGGGAATTAGAGCAGAGCACAGACATATCTGGGGTCTCCATCACCCCAGCTGCAGCTCTCTGGCTGTTTCATCAGCTCTGCTTTCCAGGCTGCAGCCACAATGTCCCTCCAACAGAGTGACTGGCAGCATTTCCATTGACATGTTCCCTGGGATCCTTGCTCCCACCAGAAATCATTTCCACTTCCCCTTAGGAAAAAAAACCCCACAAAATGACTTGAACATTTTTCATGTCAGAGCTAATTCTGCAGCTTTTCCCTTTGGCAAACATCCACTGTTTCTGCAGAAATTCAGTGTTTTGATAACCGAAGCAAGATGTCTCCATCCCTATCAGCATTTCAGCACCGTTTGCTTGCAGATAACATGTGGTAAATTGTTGTTTCTGATTCCAGCATCCCCTTGCAGCAGTTGAACATCAGCTGCAGGATTTTCCTTGTGCTGTGTCTGCAGTCCCAGTGGAATGGGGACTGTGGCTCCTGTGTGTGGGTCTCTCCTCCAAACCTCCTCTGCTGCTGCAGGCTCCTGTCTGTCATGGAAACAGAATGGGATGGTTTGGGCTGGAAGGGATTTTAAAAACCACCGAGTCCAGATGGTCTCGTCCTGCAGGGGCTGGGACACCTCCCACCAGACCAGGCTGCTCCAAGCCCTGTCCATCCTGTCCTGGGGCTACACAGGCAGTGCAGCCTTTTCTCTGGGAATGTGGAAAATCCCTTCCTGTGCCCTCTCCCCAGTGTGTGATGCCTGTGGCTGTGGAGCAGTGCTCAGTTTTGTTGTGGACACAGCCAGCACCCCCAAAACCACACCCAGACCCAGACATGGGGTAGGAGTGAGGGTCAGCCAAAGCTTCTTCCAGCTGTGAGTGCTTCTCCTGCTCCAGAATCTCCTCACCCCAAATCTAGGATGATTTCCAGGCTTCCTTGGAGCTGTGGTTTCCCCCTGAGCAGGGCAGCTGCAGCCAGCCCCGTGCTCTGCCCTGAGCCCCTCTGCTGCCCCTGTGCAGAGCCTGGGGTCCCACTGGGGACTCCTGGATCCCCTCCAACCCCTGAGCCCGCAGCTCCTGTCACCCCAGCACTGAGTGGCCAGGTCTGTCCCCAGCAGCTCCTGTCACCCCAGCACTGAGTGGCCTGGACTGGCCCCAGCAGCTCCTGTCACCCCAGCAGCTCCTGTCACCCCAGCACTGAGTGCCCTGGACTGGCCCCAGCAGTTCCTGTCACCCAGCACTGAGTGGCCCAGACTGTCCCCAGCAGCTCCTGTCACCCCAGCAGCTCCTGTCACCCAGCACTGAGTGGCCTGGACTGGCCCCAGCAGCTCCTGTCACCCCAGCAGCTCCTGTCACCCCAGCACTGAGTGACCAGGACTGGCCCCAGCAGCTCCTGTCACCCCAGCACTGAGTGACCAGGACTGGCCCCAGCAGCTCCTGTCACCCCAGCACTGAGTGCCCTGGACTGTCCCCAGCAGCTCCTGTCACCCCAGCACTGAGTGGCCTGGACTGGCCCCAGCAGCTCCTGTCACCCCAGCAGCTCCTGTCACCCCAGCACTGAGTGACCAGGACTGTCCCCAGCAGCTCCTGTCACCCCAGCACTGAGTGCCCTGGACTGTCCCCAGCAGCTCCTGTCACCCCAGCAGCTCCTGTCACCCAGCACTGAGTGCCCTGGGCTGGCCCCAGCAGCTCCTGTCACCCCAGCACTGAGTGACCAGGACTGGCCCCAGCAGCTCCTGTCACCCCAGCACTGAGTGACCAGGACTGGCCCCAGCAGCTCCTGTCACCCCAGCACTGAGTGGCCTGGCTGGCCCCAGCAGCTCCTGTCACCCAGCACTGAGTGGCCTGGACTGGCCCCAGCAGCTCCTGTCACCCCAGCAGCTCCTGTCACCCCAGCAGCTCCTGTCACCCCAGCACTGAGTGGCCTGGACTGGCCCCAGCAGCTCCTGTCACCCAGCACTGAGTGGCCTGGACTGGCCCCAGCAGCTCCTGTCACCCCAGCAGCTCCTGTCACCCCAGCACTGTCTGCCCTGGACTGTCCCCAGCAGCTCCTGTCACCCCAGCACTGGGTGGCCTGGCTGGCCCCAGCAGCTCCTGTCACCCCAGCAGCTCCTGTCACCCCAGCACTGAGTGACCAGGACTGTCCCCAGCAGCTCCTGTCACCCCAGCACTGAGTGGCCTGACTGGCCCCAGCAGCTCCTGTCACCCCAGCAGCTCCTGTCACCCCAGCAGCTCCTGTCACCCCAGCAGCTCCTGTCACCCCAGCACTGAGTGGCCTGGACTGGCCCCAGCAGCTCCTGTCACCCCAGCACTGAGTGGCCAGGACTGTCCCCAGCAGCTCCTGTCACCCCAGCACTGGGTGGCCTGGCTGGCCCCAGCAGCTCCTGTCACCCCAGCAGCTCCTGTCACCCCAGCACTGAGTGACCAGGACTGTCCCCAGCAGCTCCTGTCACCCCAGCACTGAGTGGCCTGACTGGCCCCAGCAGCTCCTGTCACCCAGCACTGAGTGCCCTGGACTGGCCCCAGCAGCTCCTGTCACCCCAGCAGCTCCTGTCACCCAGCACTGGGTGGCCTGACTGGCCCCAGCAGCTTTTTGGGCGCTGGCCTTGGTGGAGCAGCTGCTTGCCCAGAGCCAGGGGAGATCCCTCAGAGCTGCAAGGCTTCCACAGCAGGGCTCAGGTTCAGCTGAACCTTCACAGGAATTGTCCTTTGAGCCAGCAAACCCAGCCTGGGCACTTCCAGAGGGAGAGGCTTGCAGGAGAGTCTCAGTCCATCCCTAACCCTCAGGTTTTATTCCCCCACTGCATCCTCAGCTGCTCCATGCACACAAGGAGGCAAACGTGATTTCTGGGAGGAAAAAGCATTTATGTGTTCAACCTTGAACTCACTCTAAGAACTGACTGGAATTTCACTCATTATTTTTGTATAAAGTTTATGTACATTTATTTTCTATAATTTTTTAGGCCTACCCAGATTTGGCAAGAAAACATCCCATTTGCCTCTAACCAAGTTTCCTGTGATTTCTTTTATTTTTTTAAGTTGCCAAAAATAGCTCACAGATGTTCCTAGCACAAACAGAAGTCTTCCTGGCTGGCCTGAGCCATCACCCTTCTCCTCCATCTCCCTTCCTGCTGTGCCCAGCACAGGGGTGCAGCATCAGCCTTTCCCAGGTACTTCCACTGTGGGTGACATCCTGGCAGCAGTGGATCCACACCTCTAATTGCAGGTGCAATTATTCCCATCCCTGCTACACCTTGCAGTGCCTCCCTCTTGCTGTGCTGGCACCAGCTTTGAGCCAAACCTGCCCCAAATTTCTCCCAAACCTTTGCCTGTTTCACGCCCACAGGTGACACCAGGAGCCCCAGGGCTTGTGTGGGGACTCGTGTGTCCCTCCCTGATGGCACTGATGTCTCTCCATCCCAGCAGAGCTGTTTCCCACCCCTCCTTGCTGGGACACTGGATTGGAGCTGGGTTTGGAGTGAGAGGAGCCCTCAGAGCTGTCTGCAGCTCCCTCCCAAGGGGCAGCTCCAATCTCTGCTCTGGGACCAGGGGCCAGACCTGGTGAACACCTGGGGCTGTGCCAGGGCAGGCTCAGGTTGGGGTTTGGAAAGGTTCTGCCCTCCCTGGGCACTGCCCAGGCTCCCCAGGGAACAGCCCCAGAGCTCCAGGGGTGAGTGCTGGGCAGGGCTGGACAGGCTGGGATTTTGGGGGGCAGGGATGGACAGGCTGGGATTTTGGGGGGTCTGGGCAGGGATGGACAGGCTGGGATTTTGGGGGGTCTGGGCAGGGATGGACAGGCTGGGATTTTGGGGGGCCTGGGCAGGGATGGACAGGCTGGGATTTTGGGAGGCCTGGGCAGGGATGGACAGGCTGGGATTTTGGGAGGCAGGGCAGGGATGGACAGGCTGGGATTTTGGGGGGCAGGGATGGACAGGCTGGGATTTTGGGGGGTCTGGGCAGGGATGGACAGGCTGGGAATTTGGGGGGCCTGGGCAGGGATGGACAGGCTGGGATTTTGGGGGGTCTGGGCAGGGATGGACAGGCTGGGATTTTGGGGGGTCTGGGCAGGGATGGACAGGCTGGGATTTTGGGGGTCTGGGCAGGGATGGACAGGCTGGGATTTTGGGGGGCCTGGGCAGGGATGGACAGGCTGGGATTTTGGGGGGCCTGGGCAGAGATGGACAGGCTGGGATTTTGGGGGGCCTGGGCAGGGATGGACAGGCTGGGATTTTGGGGGGCAGGGCAGGGATGGACAGGCTGGGATTTTGGGGGGCAGGGCAGGGATGGACAGGCTGGGATTTTGGGAGGCAGGGCTGGGGTTGGATGGACGATCCTGAGGGTCTCTCCAGCTGAGGATATTCCAGGATTCTGTGGTTCCAGCCAAGCCCCATCACTCAAACCCCCACAGAACATCCCCCCAGCTCCTCCAGCACAGGAGCAGTGAGCTCAGCACCGTCCTGGACATGCTGGCACAGGGAGCCAGGGGTCAGGAAAATGCATGTGTGCTTTATTCATGGATATGTTTAAATACTGACATTACAGAAAAGGTAAGTACAAGTCTGACCCTAGTCTGGGCTGGCACCCACCACCCTCCCCTCGTGCAGGTGCACCCCTGGGGCTCCATCTCCCAGCCCTGGGTCCCCTCCCAGCTCTGCTCCAGCCTGGACAGTGCTGGGCATGGCATGACATGACAGGGGAAGTACATACACAATATTTCACAGGCCCTCAGGGCTGCCCACCATCATGAGTGGTGCTGTGCAGCCAAAAAAATAAGAGTTCAGTGGCTACAGAAAGGCTGGCTGGTTCTTCAACTGTTTTTTTCTTTTCTTTTTCCCAGGATTTTTCTTTGTGCTTATGGAAGTCCTCAGGAATGGAGTAGTAATTCCAAAAAAAAAAAAAAAAATTGTCTCCCTTTCTGCCTCTTGGCTCACTCAGTCTTTTGCCTTTACAAGCAGCTGCTATGACTTCTGTGGTTAATCAAGGGAGTTTAAAATGAAGATCCATGGTTCACTTCACAGAATTTAGCAGAGATGGAACTTCATCCAAAAAAAGTACTGACTTTTCACAAGGAAAAAGCAGTGGTCTGTGCACACATGTTGGTGGGTGGGAGGAGAGTAATCATGTTTGCTTCCTCCAAAAGAAAGGTTCAAAAGTCATCCTTTTTTGCAAAGTCTGATTCATGAACAGGCTTGGAGGGAGAATCAACATTAAATATTGGTGAAAAGAGTGAAATAATCAGAACAAAGCCATGGGATGTATTGGGGATTTTTTTTTCTTTTGTTATTTCCTACCCCCCAACTCTTTCCTGCTGGGTGAGAGGCTCCTTGCTCTGTGCCTCATCCACTTCATTCCAAAGCATCTGTGAACCCCAAAGAACCCCCAGGAGGGCAGGACCTGGCCTGGGACAGGGCTTGGAGGCCCAGACAGGGGAGCTGAGGATCCTGCTGGGCTCTGATGCGTGGAGACAACAAACATCTGCAGAGTCTTTAAAGCAAGGAACCCCTGGGGTGTCCGAGCCAGGCTGGATGGGGCTTGGAAAAACCTGGTCCAGTGGAAGGGGTGCCTTCCCATGAGCTGACCCATTCCACGATTCTGTGATGTAAATCCAGGGGAGATGATGATGTCTCTCATGGAAATTGCTAAACTAGGTGCTGATGTGGGACATGGTACTGGGATGAGGTGACCTCTGCAGGTCTCCTCCATCCCGTCCAGTCCTTGAGAAGGATTCTCCACCTCTTTTTACAGCACACCAGTCTGCAGGGAGAGCTGAGGTGGGACCACCAGAAGAACTCTCTGCTGAATGAGAAGGAAGTGGCAAAGTGGCACTTCAGCATCACTGACAAGTGAGGACACAGGATGGGTGCTCCTGGACACAGCTGACACTTGCACCCCATCCTGTGCACACTCAGCCTGTGCACCACTGGGGGCTGGTGGAGACTGGATGGATGGGGCCAGCTGTGTGGGACAGCAGAGGTAACTACAGGACCAGCAAGGAAAGGGACAGAGGAATGGGATTCCAGCAGGACCTCGTGGTGCTGAGGTAGTTCCTTGCTTTGAAGGGCTGAGCAACCAGGGATTCATCTCTCAGGAGACACTGATGTCCTGATAAAGGGGAGATGTTCACAGCAAGCCTGGGTCACTTTGAAAGGACTTTCCTGCCTCCTGCTCTCCCTCCCTGTCTGCTTTCCTGACCACAGTGAGCCCCCAGCCATGAAGTTCTCACGTACAACTTCTAGCTCAGGGTGTGGCTTGTCACCCTGCACACAAGCCTTGAACTTGGTGTGCTCCTCTGCACAGCCCTGGATTAGGAAAACCTGGTGCTCCAGCCCTGAGGACCTCAAGGAGCAGCACTTTGGACAGGATGCACAGGAGGATTTCTGTTCAGGTCAGACACATCCACAGGTGTTCAGCTGAAAACCAGAGGGGTTTCTTGTTGGAACAAAAGCCAAGGAAGTTGCTACAGTTTCTCAGAAAATCTGAAGCAATAATGTGAGAGTTTTTGCAGGAAATGGGAATAAAAAGCAATGGGCTTTGCTGTGTCAGATGCTTCCTAAGCCTTTCCATGCATTCAAATGCCAAGGGATTAATGATATTTATTGGAGGAGCACAAACCAAGGAATAAATGGACGGCTGCAAAGGCCAGGCCTAATTGCACTCAGGGGATTCTGGGGCTATTGCTCTTCCTCCCATGGCACCCAGCCTGGGGAAGCATTTATCCTGGGAAACCTCTCTCTTCCTTACCATCTTCTTTCCTGGCTCCACACAGCACAGGGGTTCAGCCCCTCAAGAGGGCACTGGGACCCCTCAGCTCAAGGAAAGACCCTGGGATGCTCAGGCAGTCCAAGGTGACACACCTGCCTCCCTGTGCCCCAAGACACCAGAGACATCCATCCTCACCTTCCCCCCAGGCTCCTCTGCAGCTCAGCAGGAAGAATCCCTTCATCAGCCTTTGCTTAAATGACATCTTCACTGAAAACACAGGAGCTGGCAACGGCAAAGCCCTTCCCCTGCTCACCTGGACACAGGTGGGTGCCTCTGCCAGTTCTTCAAGGAGGGAAAACTCAATCCAGTCCTTGCCCACGGTATAATTCATGACTTGGCCTTTCTTGCCTGGCTATGTCTGTCTTCAGGGTGGTATCCAGCAAACCTCTCCTATCCTGTCTCTTCCCTAATGAAATCCCTTGGCTGAGACCCTGTGCCTGTGAGACCAGTGGGTGAGCAGGTAGCAGGTGAGAGTGGGATGTGCTGGGCTCACATCAAACCCTGCCCATGGGCTCATACTGGCCCCTGATGGAGAGAGGGTAGCCTGGAGTGGGACAATATTGGCCTCTGCTTGTTTGGATTTGAGAAAAAAATGCCCCAAGTACTGTACAGGACCGGAGGATAGAGATGTTTAGGTTGGGACACAAAAATCCAGCTGTAAACAAAATGCAACACACGTGTTTCTTCCTGAATACCGTCAGTACAGGACAGGGGCTCCCTAAGGAGGAGGGCCTGGGGGCCGGTGACAGCTGGGACATGGATGCTGGTGCCACTCTGGCCATGGTTTTGAGAGGGTGGAAAATCCCTGCCAGCCAGTTCAGAGTCTGGTCCTCCCCAGAGGTGCTTCAGGCTCCTCTCCAGTGAACAGAACCAACCTCCTTCTCAGCAGCCTTCTGGCTTCTGCAGTCTGAAGGAACCAGGGGCGTTGTCCTTCAGGTTCTGGAGCATCTGAGCTCCACATCACTGGACATGTCCTGGCCAGAGTCCCTCAGGGTGGGCTTCAGGAAACCTCCTGGCAGGTCATCCCTTCATCCATCCATCCATCCAAGTCCTTCCCCTCTTGGCTGGGGCAGGAAGAAGCATTTCCTTTGCAGCTCTCATTTCTTGGATCAACTCCCTCCTCCATCTTTTCCAAGGAAATTGTCCATAGCTCCAGCCCTATCCATAGAGAGCTGGAGGAACAACAACCAAGCTGTGGCGTGGAAAGGTGGCCAGGACCAAGAATGAGCTGGCTGTCAACAATGCTGACCATATAAAATCAAATAAACTGGCAGACAGATGAGGAGGAGGAGGAAGGGATGCCCAAACACTCACCTTGCCTTCCCATCCCCTCCCTTCTCCCTGCTCTCCTCCTGACACAGTTAGTGGTGTGGCTGTTCAGTAAAGAAACCAACACAAATCGAGTCTGTGCCTGCTGTGTGCCAGCCCTGCCTCACATCACGGGGAGGCTCAGCACAGCAGGAGCCAGCAGGAGCCACATCTGCAGCAGGGAGGCTGCCCGGCAGGGAGGGGCTGCTGGGCTGGAGGTGCCTGAGGACAATCGAGTGGAGCCACGCAGGAGCCTCTCCTCTCCAGCCACCTGGAGGAGAAAGGAGACAGCGTGGGGTGAGAGGTGTGCCTGATGATGGGACCCTGAAATGGAACAGACCATGAAGAACATCCAATTCCAGCCCCTGCCATGGCAGGGACACCTCCCACTGTCCCAGCCCCAAGCCCTGTCCTACCTGGCCTGGAACAGCTTCCCAGGGCAGCCACAGCTTCTCTGGGCACCCTGTGCCAGGGCTCACACCCTGCCAGGGAACAATTCCTGCCCCAGATCCCACCCAGCCCTGCCCACCCTGCCAGGGAACAATCCCTGCCCAAATCCCACCCATCCCTGCCCACCCTGTGCCAGGGAACAATTCCTGCCCAAAATCCCACCCAGCCCTGCCTCTGGCAGTGGGAGCCATTCCCCTTGTCCTGTCATTCCCTTGTCCCCATCCCTCTCCAGCTCTCCTGGAGCCCCTGCAGGCACTGGAAGGCCACAATTAGGTCACCCTGAAGTTTCTCTTCTGCAGTCTGAACAATCAGCTGTGTGTTTGTGCTCACAGGAGGGTGGCTCCATCTCTCTAACCAAACTGGTGTCCCTCCCTGGTGCTCAGAGCACTTGGGGCTGTGTGCCCCCAGTCTGTGCCTGTGCAGAGGGGCCAGGGCTGATTCCAGCCCCCAGACTCTGGCCTGGAGGTCAGTGCAGCTCCTCGGGAGATGCTGGGGGTGTCACAGCAGAGGCATTGGTGGGCACAGCACTGGTTTGGGCACTGGTTGGAGGGGTCTGTGTGAGGAGGTGCCTGGTGCCCACTCAGCTCAGCGCTGATCCATGCACCATGGACACTGCTGGCCAGTGCCTTCACCTGGTGAGCTAGGGCTGGGTGTGGATATCCCTCCATGGTGCTGGCAGACACTTCACCAGCTTTCCCCCTCAGCTCCAGAGGTGCCAGCCTCGTTAGACATTGGATGGGATCTGGGTTTGAAGCTGAGTCCAGACCCAAATCCCTGTTTTCCCTGCAGTGCCAGCAGGATCCCGCTCCAGCAGCACCCACACCTCCCAGGGGGATGTGCTGGTGCTGTGAGGAGGTTGGAGATGTGGCAGGGCCATCCTTTACTGCAGCTGCTTTGTCCAGCTTGCCCCGTGCTGCTGGGGATGCTGCCTGGTCACAGCTGCTCCATCACTTCCAGGATCCGGTTATCAGGGCTGGATCTGGACTGAGAGCACTATTCAGACTTCTCTAAGGTCGGGGGAGCCCCAGCCTGAGGGATCCTCAGGATCCTCTGAGCTCAGCCTGGTGAAGGTGTCCCTGTGCTCTGCAGCAGTGCCCTGGAGAGCACCGAGGGAACCCGGGGCCACTCCTGTCCGCCTCCAAACCCCCTGCTCTGTGAAAACAGCTGCAGAGAGGCGAACCGGGTGTTTTCCCAGCAAAAGAAACAGTGACAAGCCCTAAAATAACCCACATTTGGAAGCCCTCTGAAGGTATCAGTCAGCCCAGTGCAAAGCCAATGCTCAGTCCTTGGAGTCTAGTTAAACCTGACAGCTTCTGTAACCTGAACATTCAGCAAATCAGGGTCACTGTTAATTATTCAATAGTAAAATAATTGAATCTGAAAATTACTGTGTTGTGGCAAGTCAAGGTCATTTTGTTTTATTTAAAAATAAAATATTTAATGCCTGTCACAGCCATTGTCAGTAAATGGACATGTTATTTGTTTTAAAATAATTTCAATTTAATATTATTTTGATAGTAATAATTTGCTGATGAGCAGAACCTTTCCTTTAAATTTTTCCAATGCTTAGTTAAACTACTGCTTTATGACCTCTAGAATCCTCATCTAACAAGGGAGGAACTTGTGTCCTGGGAAGCTGAAATGCTGTGTGAGGCTGAAGTGATGCTCTGAAGGACGGTGAGGAGCCAAGGCAGTGATCCTGGCTGAAAACCCCACGGATTTGCCAGTGCTTCTAAATGGAACATTCTCTGAAAAATGGGAAGGGAAGGGAAGGGAAGGGAAGGGAAGGGAAGGGAAGGGAAGGGAAGGGAAGGGAAGGGAAGGGAAGGGAAGGGAAGGGAAGGGAAGGGAAGGGAAGGGAGGATCAGGCCTCCAGGAGGTGGAGGGTGGGTTGGATGTGTGCATGTGACTGAAATGACACAGGTGGAAGAAGGAGTTGAGGCGAGGAGGCTGCAGGGGGCACAGACGCGGCCGATCACCTCTCTGGGCCAGGCTGCCTCTCCTACCTTGGTGGGCTGGAGGTGCTCCAGGCTGTTCTCTCTGAGGGTAGCCACAGCTCTGTTGGCATTTCGCTCCTGCTTGTACATCTGTGTGGTGGGGGGGATGGACGGGGCCACGGCTGTGTTCAGGTGAGTCCCGTTGCCAAAGGCCTGGATGGCGTTTTCTTTGTGTGGGAAAGACGGAGAAAAGGGTTGTCAGGGCAGGGGGAAGCGCCCCTTTCCCAGCCTCACCCAAAGGAGCCCGAGGCTCTCCCCAGCTCCTTGGCTGTGGCACGGGGAGCTGACACCACAGCCACGGCAGGAGCAGCCCCAGCGCTGCCCAGTTGTGGATGATACAATTTCTCCAAAGCCATCTTCCCCTGGCCCTTGGAACTTGCTGTAATGGATAAGGTATCCTAGATACCAAGGCTGACCCAGATTCCTTAAGAATTTGGTCACTCTCCTAGCACTTCGGAACATAATTGGTTAGAAATTAGGATGTGTAATTGGTCAGTTTCTGTTCTTTGTATAAACTTCTATTGGTTGTAGTTGAATCCTTCCTGACCCTATAAATATAGGTGTCTGCCCTTTGTTCTTTGAGAGAATCCCGCTTGACTCCCTTTCGCATGAAATAAACTCGTGTGGAAATCGTCAAGCGTGGCCTCCGGTCTTTTTCAGCTGATGAAATATATGGGTTTCTGAGAGATAGCTACGTGTTAGCACTCTCCGGTCCCGTTGAAATCCACCAGGGACCGAAAAAGAAAGAAACCTATACCCAGTGCCACTCACGCAGGCAGATGTTGTTGGTGAAGAGGTGCAGGAAGCTCTCGCACTCTTCCTGCCGGTTCCCGCTGGCGTTGCAGGTGCACCAGGGAGCGATGCTGGACGTGGAGTTGTCGATGTAGTTGGGGGTGATGGGGCTGCCTGCCGGGACCGACGGACAAGTGTTACTGCAGGGCAGGCACTCCAGCAAGGGTCAGTGACATCCCTTCGTGCTGCTCTCCCGGGTTACTGTGCCTCAGCCAAGCCCCTCCATGACAGCAGCAAAACCCTTCAGGTGCTGGTGTCATGGGTCTGGTTTGCTCCCAGGGAAGAGAAGAGGAGCAGTCACAACCCTTTTGGTCACACCACCATCTCCACAGCCTTCAGTCAATTAAAAGTGCTATCAGTCCAAGGAATGGGCAGTTTCTGGGAATTCCATTCCCTAATAACATTCAGAGAATAATGGAATGGTTTGGGTTGGACCTTAAATCCCACCCAGTCCCACGCCAGCCATGGCAGGGACACTTCCACTGTCCCAGGTGCTCCAGCCCCAGTGTCCAACCTTGGGCACTTCCAGGGATCCAGGGGCAGCCACAGCTGCTCTGGGCATCCTGGGTCAGGCCTCACACCCTGCCAGGGAACAATTCCTGCCTTAAATTCCAGCCCTGCCCTCTGGCAGTGAAGCCATTCCCTGTGTCCTGTCCCTCCCTGCCTTGTCCAAAGCCTCTCTCCTGGAGCCATTTTAGGCCCTGTAAGGAGCTCCAAGGTATTCTTGAAGCCTTTTACTCTCCAGGCTGAGCATTCAAAAACTGGAAGTGAATGTGTATAAAGGTTTTCATGCTGTCATTGAGAAAGCTGATCTCAATCTCTAGAATGAAGGATTAAAACAGAATGAACTGTCGACCCAAAAACGTCAGTCTGTCTCATCCATCAGGACAGACCCGGTCCAAAGGCCACTGGTGCTTCTCTTCGGATTCTTGTCTGTGCCTGTGCCAACTGCTGCCAGCTAGGCTCTGCAGCATCTGAACCCCAATCTGACACCGTTTGAAGATGGCAGTGATGGTGATTTCCAGTGGTGATGGCATCAGGGAATCCCTGGCAGAGCAGACACCCTGGGACAGCCCATCTATCTCCACCGGACAGAGAAGCTCGGATCTTGCAGTAGCCCATGGATTTTCTCCCTCCACTGCAGCCATCCCAAAGTGACCCCATCCCCATGGCTTAGTCAGGTCACCCAAGGGAGAAAGACCAGCACCAGGTGGGATGTGGCTTGGAGCCGGTGAAAGGTGTCCCTGGCCATGGCAGAGGGTTGGGATGAGATGGGATTTGCAGGTGTGTTCCAACCTAAACCATTCCATGACTCTGTGATGTCCCTGAGACCTCAGCTCTCCACCTTACTGTCCTCATAGCCCCAGTAAGAGGAGACATTTCCCACCCAGAGGAGACATTTCCTACTCAGAGGAGACATTTCCCACCCAGAGGAGACATTTCCTACTCAGAGGAGACATTTCCCACCAGAGGAGACATTTCCCATCCAGAGGAGCCGTGTCCCACCCAGAGGAGCCGTGTCCCACCAGAGGAGCCGTGTCCCACCCAGAGCAGCCGTGTCCCACCCAAAGCAGCCGTGTCCCCACCAGAGGAGCTGTGTCCCTCCCAGAGGAGCTGTGTCCCACCATAGGAGCTGTGTCCCACCAGAGCAGCCGTGTCCCCCCAGAGGAGCTGTGTCCCACCAGAGGAGCCGTGTCCCTCCCAGAGGAGCCGTGTCCCACCCAAAGCAGCCGTGTCCCCACCAGAGGAGCCCTGTCCCACCCAGAGGAGCCGTGTCCCACCCAAAGCAGCCGTGTCCCACCATAGGAGCTGTGTCCCACCAGAGGAGCCGTGTCCCACCAGAGGAGCAGTGTCCCACCCAGAGGAGCCGTGTCCCACCCAAAGCAGCCGTGTCCCACCCAGAGGAGACATTTCCCACCCAGAGGAGCTGTGTCCCACCCAAAGCAGCTGTGTCCCACCAGAGGAGCTGTGTCCCACCCAGAGGAGCTGTGTCCCCCCAGAGGAGCCGTGTCCCCCCAGAGGAGCCGTGTCCCACCCAGAGGAGCCGTGTCCCCCCAGAGGAGCCGTGTCCCCGCCCGGCTGGCAGCAGCCCCAGCAGCAGCCCAGCCCTTACCGATGATGCCGGTGTAGGCCAGCAGGCAGGCAGCGTAGCTGTCCCTGCGGCAGCCGCTCGCAGCCTGCGCGGAGGGCTGGCAGTTCAGCTGGAACTCTGCGTAGCGCGACCTGATGGAGCCAGAGCACAAAACAGGACACGTCACCACGGGGAACTGGGGCACGAGGGCTGCAACTGCACGCTCGTGGTGTTTACAGAAGGGAACGTGCTTGCAAAATGCTGCTGTGAGTGTTCTTCACACAGTTGGAGCAGATGTTCTTTTACAACCTCCTGCCACCCCAACAAACCCAGGAGGAGGTTTTGAACAGTAAAGCTTTACAGGTTTCCTCCAGGATTGCAAGAAAAGTCCAGTCTTGGAAGAAATGTTTGTTTTCTGTTGTGTGAGGTTGGTTTATGAGGGAAGAGCTGTTGCCAGGAAGAAAATCAGTCTGTGTTGCCATTTTCTGTCTTTTGGATAATAACTTTGCCTAAAGACCCAGCCTTCATTTTTAGTCCAACTTGGTGAAACAGAGAATTGCTCTGATCCAGTTTCTGTCTCTAAAGACTCTAAATATAGCTGAGGTCACCTCAGATCAAGGGAAATGTCCAGACATTCAGATATGAAATGTCCTACCCACCACCAGGCTGCTGCCCCACCCTCTGCTGCAGATGCCCGTTCTGGAGCTGTGGCACTCCCTGGAGCCTGTGGAGCAGGCAGGTCCTTATCTGACACGTAATTCTTTAGGCAGCAGTCAGCTCTTGGCACATGGTGGTGTTTGGAGATCCTAGGACACCTGAGGCATCAACACAGGGCTGTCAGCAGGACAGCAACAGCTGGAGATCCAGACCCATCTCAGCATCATTCCGTGGCCAGGCAGAAGGGATTCCACGTGGCACTTGAGCTGCTTTGGAAACTCAAGCACCAGCACTGAAAACAACTGAAGGAAGGGAGCCTCAAGTGACAACCTGCACTGTGTGAGCTGAGAACTGAGAACTTCAAATATTTACCCTGCCTGGGCAATCTCAGACAAACTGAGCATGCTGCTCCTCCCAGACATCCTCTCTTCCAGACATGCTGCTCTTGCTCCTGGTCAGTGTCAGCATTCCAGTTTGCGTTTCCCAGTCCATTTCTCCCCTACACCCTACTTGGGTTTTTTTTCTCATCTTTGTTCCCATATTTGCCCCACAACCATTTTCTCCTGTAACATGGACAGACAAAATCTTTCTCAAAACTTGCCACATTGTTTAGAGATTTAGGGAAGGGAAATAATGACTGCAGAATGTATATAATCCATATATAAAATCCATATTAGTAAAACCCACTCCTGTGAGCTGGGAAGGTCAAAGGGCTGGAGCTGTGCAGGAGCTGCAGTGCACACAGGGTGAGACTTGGAGTGTTTTATTCCATTTCTGTATGATTTATTCCTGCCTTTCCTTGTGGATTCTGCACTGCTGGCTTTGACCAGGTCACATGTCAACCTCTTGCTCCCTCTGTGTCTCTAGAGGATTTTTATATTATATATTCAGAGACCAAGGGAGCAGATAATTAACAGCTGTCCTGCTTGCAGGAAATAGTTTCCAGTCTCCTGGGGAGTAACACTGTCCCCTTTGAACCTCTTCCTTCCCACTGGGCCCTCTTGTCATGTTAGGGAGAGGGCAGTACCCATCCATTTCAAATTCCCTGGGAGCCAGGGGACAACATCTGAGCAGGCCTGGTCAGCCCAGGGGCTCTGCATCTTTCAGAATCTACTTCTGCACAGTTCAGTCGTTCTCCTGCCTCCATCTCTCTGGGGTGCAGAGTGCTGAGGGTATTTGTACTTTTATGCTTCCAAGAGGATGCCGCTCACTGTCCTTTGTGAAAACACAGAACATTTTTATTGCAATTAAAAGATGATGGTCTGGTAGGGGATGGCTGCTGGAAGTTCAGCTCAGGAAGTCCCAAACCCCACAGCAATTAGAGACTGAGACAATAGAGGGAGGTGTGTCCTACACTTGTTCTTGTGCTCTTCCCTGGTGTCTGCTCGTGGCCCATGCAGGGCACTGGGCTGGGCCCCCATGGTGCTGTTATTGTCTCACATCTCTCACTGCCAGGTGGGCTCCGCTCCCCAGAGCGCTCTGTGGATTAACCTTCTGCAACAGCAAAGACTTCTGGAGAATCAGGGAGGTGGAAACAGTACAGATGCAGGGAAAGCACTGAAGGGGTTCTGCTGTCTTTCTCTAGGATCAAAGCCAAAAATCCATAGAAAATGTCTGAAAAACTTCCTCACGATCATCTCCCATCTCCTGCAGCCTGTTAACACGTTGTGTAGGATACGAGGACACGGCTCAGGGGAAGGGGCCACCGAGCCACTGGCCAGTCAGTGGGCAGTGATGCACCATGGAGTGTGGTATCACACACATAACTGTTATCACACACATAACTATCACACACATAAATGTTATCACACACATAACTATCACACACGTAACTGTATTATACACATAATTGTGTTATCACACACATAGCTGTATCACACACATAACTGTTATCACACACACAGCTGTGTTATCACACACATAACTGTGTTATCAATCACATAACTGTGTTATTATATACATAACTGTTATCACACACATAACTGTTATCACACACATAACTGTTATCACACACATAACTGTTATCACACACACAGCTGTGTTATCACACACATAACTGTGTTATTATATACATAACTGTTATCACACACATAACTGTTATCACACACATAACTGTTATCACACACACAGCTGTGTTATCACACACATAACTGTGTTATTATATACATAACTGTTATCACACATAACTGTTATCACACACATAAATGTTATCACACATAGCTGTGTTATCACACACACAGCTGTGTTATCACACACATAACTGTTATCACACACATAACTGTTATCACACACATAGCTGTGTTATCACACACACAGCTGTGTTATCACACACATAGCTGTGTTATCAATCACATAACTGTGTTATTATATACATAACTGTTATCACACATAACTGTTATCACACACATAGCTGTGTTATCACACACATAGCTGTGTTATCAATCACATAACTGTGTTATTATATACATAACTGTTATCACACATAACTGTTATCACACACATAGCTGTGTTATCACACACATAGCTGTGTTATCAATCACATAACTGTGTTATTATATACATAACTGTTATCACACACATAACTGTTATCACACGCATAACTGTGTTATCACACACATAGCTGTGTTATCACACACATAACTATCACACACATAACTGTTATCACACACATAATTGTTATCACACACACAGCTGTGTTATCACACACATAACTGTTATCACACATAACTGTTATCACACACGTAACTGTTATCACACACATAACTGTTATCACACACATAATTGTTATCACACACATAGCTGTGTTATCACACACATAACTATCACACACATAACTGTTATCACACACATAATTGTTATCACACACACAGCTGTGTTATCACACACATAACTGTTATCACACATAACTGTTATCACACACGTAACTGTTATCACACACACAGCTGTGTTATCACACACATAACTGTTGTCACACACATAGCTGTATTATCACACACATAACTGTGTTATTATACACATAGCTGTGTTATCACACACATAGCTGTTATCACACACATAGCTGTGTTATCACATATAACTGTGTTATCACACACAACTGTGTTATCACCCATAACTCTGTTATTGCACACATACTGTGTTATCACACCCAGCGAGCGTTGGCACACACACAGCTCACCTGCAGGTGAGTGCCCTGGCTCCAGCCACAGGGCTGTAGTGTATCTGGAGCGTGTTATCACACACGTAACTGTGTTGTTGCACACGTAAGGTGCATTGTCACATCCAGCGAGCGTTGGCACACACAGAGCTCGCCTGCAGGGGAGTGCCCTGGCTCCAGCCACAGGGCTGTAGTGTATATGGAGTGTGTTATCACACGTAAGGTGCATTGTCACACCCAACGGGTGTTGGCACACACAGAGCTCACTGCAGGGGAGTGCCCTGTGCCAGCCCTGTGCAGGGAGGGCTCTCCATGCTCCCAGCCCGTGTGCCCCTCACCTGCAGACGTAGTTTTCCCGGCAGGAGTCCAGGGGCGCCAGGCAGTTGGGTTTGTCCTTGGCCTCGTAGGAGCAGGCCGGGACGATGGTCTGGCGGCGGCGCTCGGCGCAGGCCGTGTCGTCGCAGGGGCAGAAGAGCAGCTCGTGGGTGAACTCGGGGGGCACGCGGTCGAAGAAGCGGCGCAGGGCCTTGTGGCACTTGGAGCGGTTGCAGGAGTCGGCGCGGGCCAGGCGCCGGATGCACAGCGACACGTACTCGGTGCGCAGCCGCTGGCACATCTCGTCCACGTTGCAGGCCTTGGCGGCGTCCAGGCACCGGTTCACCTGTGTCACCTCATTCTCAGAGCCTGTGGGGCCGTGGCACACGGTGAGGACGTTCTGTGCTGCCCCCCTGCCAGCAGCACCACCCCTGAGGCCTTCAGCCCGCCCTGCTCCCGTCCATGGCCGCCACGTGAGGCACCCTGCTCCGCGAAGGCAGCGGCCAGGCTCCAGTGTTTGCTCTCCATGTCCTGGCAGGACCAAATCCCCTTTCCACACTCATCTTTTCCCAAGAAGTGCCACAGTCACATACCAGACTTTACCCCCCAGGGCTCACTTTGACAAGCAAGCTCGCATATTTAATAAAATCAATTTTGCTTTAATCTGGGCATCTGGTACCACTTTACTAATGCAAATTGACCAGCCTGAGGCCTAGAAGACAGCAGGCATTAGAAAGTGCATGGACTTATTGCCATGAACAGATCCACTCGTGTGCTGGGATCTCCACTAATGGACTTTTTGTTTCCACAAGCTGCTCAAGACCAAAGACTGTTGGTGGCAAAGCTGGGTGTGTGATACATGGGTGGCCTGCACTAATTCTGGCACCTCAGACTCACTGCCCTGGACAGGGAGTTTCTTTGGGCCTCTGGAGGTGATGTCTGGCTTTGGCAGCAGCTCTGTTTGCTCACCCCAGGATCTGCCCAGCTCAGCAAGACCAGTCTGGGTCACAGTGTGCCTGATCCAGAGCAGTCTGACCCAGGATCGGATGTCCTGAGCAATGACAGGCTGGGATCAGAGGCACCACCCAGCTCTGTGCCCCTGGGACCTGATGCTGACTGCATGGGAGGACATGTGGGTCTCTCCCCACACTTTGCAGGGTCACCCTTGGCTTCCATCAGCAAAATCATTCTGCATGTCCACCTTCCTGAACAAGAGGGGAAACAATGTCCCAGTCTGGGTGGGAGAGCAGAGATGTGCTGTGGGATGCAGGGAAGGTGAAGGAAACCTACAGTAAGGGGAAGGGTCAGGAAAATCAAGCAAAAATTGTAGTTTTTGGATGAGAAAAACAGTGTCTCCAGTGGGAAAGCAGGGATCTCATGAGTTTAGACGCCAACAGCCTTCTCTGTAAATGTAGGGCAAAGGAAGACGGAAAGGTATTGGTCTAACACTGGTTGCAGGACTGCTTCAAAGGTGGATGGGGGTCTGTTTTACAGAGGGAAGAAATCCTACAGGGTCCCTGCCAGGGAGACTGTGATTGAACAGATAAAACAAGGGTCCTTCCAGCTAGAGAGAGAAAATGGACTTGAAGTTGGTTTTCATCTCTCTGAATTAAAATCATGACTGGCAGCACACCAGAAGGACTTTCTCCCCAGCAGAGTAAGATTTTTCCACAGAGAAAAATCCCCAGAACGATAAATTCCCAATGCAGAGTCAATTCCTATCTTTGGCTGGGAGTTAAAAGCAGCCAGTCACTGCTGACAGTGTTAAAACACTGACAGTCTCCCTGAGCACTTCAGAGTTCGCTGCCCTCCCTAATTTCCCTGACTTTATCAGATGCTCTTTCTCCCAGCATTTATTTTCCCCTTCCTGTTGCCCTCTGTTGCTTACAGTGAGCTGGAAGTCAAATTCCAAGTTTTTCAGTTATTTTATGGGTGAAAGTTTTGCTTGTTGTGATCCCATCACTAAATACTTACCTTTAAAACTGCCCAGAGATGAATATTGTCAGAGCATCGGTTTGTGCTGGGGAGCTGCCAGCTAACGTGTGGGAAACAGTTACTTGGAAGGGTTTCATTACCCATTCAGCCAATAAATCACAGGGAACATGCAGGATTTTCTCCTCTTCCCACGCAACACCAGCGGATGTGCTTTTTAAATCACTGCTACAATTAGAGTGGAGGGATATGGTTCCATTTGTGCAGTTTTAGTAGTGGCCATATATTTTTTATATAAAATAGAGTTGAATATATCTGTTGCTCACACAGGGGTGTCTTACATTTCAACAAGTTCTTGGGATTTCTTTTTGGATATTTGAAAGAGCATCCTTTAGCAGTGTTGACCATATGACCCTGGACACTAGATAGGTAAAGGGCAACAGGTCATAAGCCACATTATAGAAGATATTGATTAGTATGAATAAGGACAAAAAGGTTATGAAATTTCATGTCCCTAAGTGGATGCCAAGTCCTCTGGAGAATCCTGCTGCTCTGGGCCCATTCACTTTGCTGCACAACCTATTTCAATTTACTTTAAAAATCTGACAGTGTGTTAACCGTGCATAAAAATCCCCATCCCTGAAGCTTCCTAGGACTCAGCAGAAGGAGAAAGACTCCAGCAAAGAAAACCATGATCCAGCAAAAAAATTCCCTGTCCATGCACCGATCTGCCAGGTGGAGTCAGTGAGAACGAGGTCGGGGAGCACCTCCCATCCCCTCTGCTCCACCTGTCCAGGGCTGATGGGGTGATTTCCTTCACCCAACAAGTGCCTGGCCACAGTGGGGAGTGCAGACATTCACCATCTGCAGGGACGTGCTGCTCCTTCCTCGCTGGGGTGCACTCCAGCTGTGGGTGCCGCCCCAGAGCAAGGCACACATCTGGAAAAGCTGTTTGGGCACATCTGCCAGAGACACAGGAGGAGCACATTACCTGCTCCCAGACAGGTAGGTTGGTAAAATACCCCAGGGTTTGGTAAAGCTTCCCCACAGCTGTGGTGGCAGCTGTGCCATTGGTGATGGATGGGTGATCGACCACACTGACCCCTGAACTGCTGAGCCTCGAGGAGTTCAAAGGGGTCAGGCTGCTCTGCTCAGCTCTTAACAGGATTACAGTGCACAGCAGAGCAGGGCTCTGGGTCCTGAGGTTGCCCTCAGGGCAGGTGGTTAAAGGCTGTGGCTGGGATCAACACAAAGGCTGAGTTACTGATCTTTCTTCCTGCAGAGTTTGATCCTGTGACTGGTGTGGAAGCACCTTCTCAAACCTAACACACCCAAGCACTCCTGTTTGATGGGGTGTCTGCATGGAACAGATCACCCACCGCTATGGAGAACGAGTGTGCCTGGGATGGCTCACTGGAAGGGGTCTGTGCCACATCTCCAACTGCCAGTCCTTCACAGTACGGACATGAAACAGCCAAAGGACAAAAATCTCAAGTGCTTTTCCCTAGAACATGTAACTGTTTAGCACACGAATTGGAGACTCCTTGGAAAAACAATTGTTAGACCTGAACCAGGCAATGCTCACAAGGAGCACAAAGAGCTCCCTCCCTGTCCCAGAAGGTGAGCACTGCCCTGCCCTGCCCTGTCCTGTCCCGAGAGGTGTCAGAGCACTGCCCTGCCCTGCCCTGTCCCGGGAGGTGTCAGAGCACTGCCCTGCCCTGCCCTGCCCTGCCCTGCCCTGTCCCACCCTGTCCCACCCTGTCCCAGGGATGTCAGAGCACTGCCCACACACCTACCTGCAGTGATGGATGCCAGCCGGACATAATCAAAGCCCCTGATGAACGGCTCGTAAGGGGAACTCTCCAGGACATTCATGCCTGGGGGGAAGAGAAAAATCGGTGAGAAGGCAGGTGAGGCTCCTGAGGGATGGCTGAGATGCACATCTGCAGTGAGAGATTGTTTGGTGGGTCCAAGGGGACTGTGCTCTGAAGGCCACCAGTAAATGGATACTCAGTCGTGGGAACAGATGTGTGGACACATCTTGCAGAAGGGAAGAGAATGTAACTGGCTTTGAAAAATGTATCTCAGTTTTGGAGTGGGGCAGCCTGTCAGGAGCTGCTGAGTCCCCACTCTCTGTAGCTCGAGCTCTGGGCACACTGCAGGGATTGCAGAGAGGACACCAGGCTGTAGCACAGGGGCAGAGCTCAAATCACCAGCTCCGTACACACACAGCATTTTCATTACCATTATTGCTGTTCCTTCTATGTCCCTCCCTGGGTCAGAGGTGCTCATCTCTCTTTAGGACACAGGCAGGGCTGTGCACAGCGTTAGGTGTGTGATAACACACTCCATATTTAATGTCACCCCTCCCGTCCTCCTTGCCAACAGCCTTTTCTTGCTTGGCACAAAGCTAATGACCCACAGCTCCCGCAGAAACTTCCTCTCTTTGTTTTTAACTCTCCGGGAGCCTGATTTTATTCAAGTGATGCTTCCCTTTCATCTGTGCAATGGTCTGTAATGCCCCATCATCCTGATGGATACCATGGAATATTACTGAAGCAAGCAGCTCAGTATCTGTTGGTGTTTTTATTAGACATTTAGATGGATGTGGACAGCAGCAGAGGTGCTGGCTGGGACGAAAGGACCATCCAGCCTCTCGCTCTGGGCATGTGCTGAACTCCAGCGGGAAGGAATGGCTCCCAGTGTCCACAGCCCTGTGCAATTACCACTGCGCATTACAAGGCAGCTTTACACCTTCATTGAAATATCTTGCATCGTTACTGACTGGAGAGGGGCCCATTTGTATTTTCCAGCATAGCAGTTTTATGTCCTGATGATAAAGCACCTTATCAGAGAGTTGTTATCGGGTTGTCATCATGTTATTGTGTCGCTAAATGGGAAGGTGGCTAAACACCCGTGCTCAGGAGAGGCTGAGTAAATAGTGTGCTTTGTAAATTCCCTGAGCACGCACTTCCACGATCGTTTTTGCAAGAGGGCTTCTAGGAAGCGTTTTGCAGCCTCCTGGGTGTGTGATTGAGAAACAAAGCTCTACATGGACCGTGTGGATTGGCTTCCTTTCTCAGTCAATTAAACATGTGTAAGGATTCTGAAACACGGGACGGCTATGAAATAGATCTCCCTGGGGAAATTAAGGCAGGGAAATCAAAAGTTTGGTGTGCGAATCTGCATTGCAAATGAAATCAGCTGTTTGGAAAAGTGTGGGGCTCAGGACACGACGGTGGAGAAGTGGAGTAGAGCTGCTGTCAGCCTGCACAGACAGACATCCCCATCCCCAAGGCACTGGGCAGGGAGTCCATCCAGCACCAAACTGCTGCTCTGCACCTGGAGACCCAGAGCTGGCCCCTGCCTGCTCCCAGCACCCCGGTCCAGCCTCTCTCCTCTCCCTTCTAGGGGAAGGTTCCCTCCCTGGCATAGCAGGGGCTGGGAATTATATGGCCCTTCAGGTCCCTTCCAGCACAAACCATTCCTTGTCCCAGAGCTGGAAACCCTCATGACAGCCCTGCCCCACACAGCCATGTCCCAGGTGATGTTCCCAAAGCCCGAGCCATGAAGGCCAGCTGGGAAGGAGCTGTAGCAGCGCCCTTTGGAGAAGGGTGGATCACCACCCCTTCCCCAGGCTTCCCTCCAGTGGAAACAAATCTGGCACGCAGTTATGGCAAAGACCAGATACAGGAGGGTGCTGAGGTCTTGTGTTTCCCCAGTTTATAGCACCGTGATCTGCACCCTGCAAGCTGTGACACCCAAAAGCTTTTGATCAACCAGTTTCCATCCTGGCAAGCCTCTGCTCTGTGGTGTCCATCCTCTTTGTTTTGCTTGGCCTTTTGGCCTGTGGTTTCACCCCTGCACTCTTCCTTTCAGGTTTCAGCCTTTCAGTTTTATTAATCTATTTCACAGCCCATGGCTGGAAGGGTCTGGTTTATTCCCCATTTTAATTTTCATGGTGCATAAAATACTCACCAGCCTGACAAGGAAGAGTTATGGTCACTGAGGTGCAATTTTATGGTGACTCTTAAAAAATGTCAAAATCAAACTTATTGAATACTGGCTCTGGGAACACTTTAAGTTCCAACTCGATGTCACCAGCCCCAAATCTTCACTAACCCAAAGACACTGGTGCATTTGAGACATTCTAAGAGAGTGATTTTTCTGATGTTCATGCTGTTTTTCCTCAGTGCCTGTGCTTTATGTTGTGTTTCTATAAAATCTACAGTGTTCATGCTCTTGGTTAGCATACTTAGATACAAAATACGTTGTGCATTTCTCCAGCAAAAGATCTCAATGCATTTTGGGAATCTCATAAAAGAGAGGTTGGGTTAAGAAAAGGAAGAAGGCATCTAGGTTTTCAGCAGTGCTTTCCCAAAATGTCAATGCCATGGGGATCAATAGGATCATCAAAGCTCTTGAGTTGGAAGGGGCCCACAGGGACCCTCAAGTCCAACCCCTGGCCCTACACAGGACACCCCAACAATCCCACCCTGTGCCTGAGAGCATTGCCCAAATGCTCCTGGAGCTCTGGCAGCCTTGGCACCATGACCATTCCCTGGGGAGCCTGGGCAGTGTCTGACCACCCTGTGGGGGAAGAACCTTTTCCTGATATCCACCCAACGCCCTCCAACACAGCTCCAGCCATTCCCTTGGGACCTGTCCGTATTGAGACAGAACAGGAGATTACAGGGACATTTTACAGCAACTCCAGAGCTGGGGAGCTCTGCGGAATGACCCGTGAGCGATTCCTTTGAGGCAGAGCATGAGGAGGGAGCACCCTGCTGAACTGACCTTCCATGAGCGTGTGGTGGATGCTCCAGTAGACGCTGAGGCAGTGCTTCTCCTTCTTCATGCCGCGCTTGCACTTGCAGCCGTAGAGCTGGCTGGAGAGCAGGGCGCTGACGGTGCTGCGGCACTGGCTCTTGGCGTCGGGGCCCAGCTTGTTGGCGCCGTTGCCCGCGATGCACTGGCGCAGCGTGCGGAACTTGGCGCTGCACACGGGGTCCGTGGTGCACGACTCGCCCGCCTGCAGGCAGTCCCTGCTGGGGCCAGCGCCCTCCGCCATGCCTTCTGCAAGGGAACACAGCTGTCAGCGCGGGGCAATGGGCTGTGTGTCCTTCCAGGCTGCCCAGGGCCAGGCTGGACGGGGCTCTGAGCGCCTGGGACAGTGGAACCTCTCCCTGCCCACGGCAGAGGGGTGGAACCAGATGACCTTTGAGGTCTCTTCCAGCCCAAACCACTCCATGGTCCTATGACAGGATCAGCCTGGCAGCAGAATTATGTGACAGGAACGTGACCAGTTCCTGGTGATTGATTTTTGCTTCTTGGAGAACAGAAATATTTTCAAACCCTTTCTTTCCCAGCTCTCCATCTCATTGCTGCCCTCCAAAGTTAGCAGTAGCCCAATGTCACAGAGACCGTGGCCTCTGCTCCTTGAATATGATTTAACTGTGCCTACACCTTCCTGCTGCTATGAATGGCTCTGTGTGGGTGTTCTGACACGCAGTCAGCCCACATCTATCCCAGGAGATGACCCTTGTTCAGTGCCACCATCTCCCCAGGACTCCCACTGCTTCTGTCTCGGCTTTTTCCAAGCTTTTGTAAATTGTTTTCAGAGTTCCTTTACCAGCACAAAATGCTGTGTTCCCCATTTGGAGAGGAGAGCCCAATGCATGGGATGAAGATGTTATTGCTACACATACACCAATAAATTAATTCATCAGGGCACAATGGGGCTGAGCCTCAGTGCCAGGAGCAGACCAATCCCATTATTTGTTGCTGTTTTTGGTAAAGCAGGCTGGACACATCCAGAGTGGCTCCCAGGATGTGCTCACCCCAAGGCTCCGGGCTGCTCTGGCAAAGGGCAGGGCCAGCAGCTGGGCTGAGCTCAGCAGGGTGTGGCCGTGGCCACCCAGGTGCAGAAAGGTGACTGGGATGGTCTGGAGCGTTTGACAGAGGTCAGGCATGGCTGCACCACGGCCTGGGAGAGTGAGGAAGAGGCAAACCTGGTTTGTGGAAGGGGAGAGTCAGTTCCCCTACAGTAATTTTGGATCCTGCTGTACCATAAAAACAGAAACTGCTGTCATGACCTTGAAGGAGAACTTTTCAAATACTTCCCAAAGGAACTCTCTGTCTCTAACATAACTTGTCTTCCCTTTGGATAGGAACCAGAAGGGGAAGGATAGAAAAAAACTTTCTGCTTTTTGACTCCCTCCAGTGTCTGCTTCTGGTGAGACCCAGCTTGGACAATATTAGAAAATCCTGCTTCCTCAAAAAATGTGAGTCCGTGATCTCCATCTCTGAGGGCTTCATGAAATCTCTGCTTTCTCCAAGACTCTATGGATCTCTTCACAAAGTCCCTTTTTCTGCCTTCCAGCTGCTACCTCTCCTTCATTTCTGCACCCCCAGCTCAGCCCAAGAGCCCAGGACATAATTTCTGTTCCCTCAGCAGTCACAGTGTGTTTGCTAGGAGAGAGCTGCCTCTGTTGCTCTTGATTAGAGCAGAAAGTAGCAGCTGGAGTTCAGATACTTCAATTATGTTTATTACAAACTTTGGGTGAACCCACCAGGAGGTTTCCTCCTGAAATATCCCAGTGGAATCTCAAATGAAAAACCTTTCATCTAACTGCAGACTATTTCAAAGTGCCTCATGGCCAACGTCAAGCTTTCAGGTATTTCAAATCTCACACCATCTCAAATTTGAGTTCTCCTGCCCCTGATTTATTCATAGACCTGGTTTATTTAGCACTCAAGGCTTGTTTGGATCTGCCAAATGTGGAGAGAGAAATTATTTCCAACATGTGGGAAACTCTGCCTTGGGCTGTCATATACTGAAGAACTTCGAACACAGGGAACCAGTTTCCTTGAAATATCATTTGGGCAATTTGCAATTTCACTGAGATCCATAAAATGAGCTAGAGAACATATCTGAGCAGAATCCACAGAGCTGAAGGAAAAAATACTTGGCTTTTTCTACTCTGGCTTTCTCCAAAGGATCTCCTCTGAATGAGGATAAAACCCAGCAGGTTGCATTCTAGAAGAGATGACTTTGTCAGTGTCCTGTCAGCTGCTAGAAAAGTAGGTTAAAAGAGAAATTATGACCTTGCTTCCCTTTCTCCGCTACATGAATTGCAGAAGATACTCCCCAGGATGGTTATAAACACAACCAGCCTGTAAAAGCCATAAAACACTTCAGGATCTCACTTTAAATAAATCAAGCAGATTGACCATTTGAGAAATTTTCCTGCAAAGTTTTAAGTAAATATATCCTCAAGCCAAGCTGTGCTTCACAGAGCAAAGGCCAGGGGTGAATATTTACAGCCCAAACCCACAGCACAGAACAGCCCCCTCAGACTTTATGGCAGAGGTGCCTGAAGGCTCTGGGAGTGTCACGAATGACCCGTTCCGTAATTGTGTCACTTAAAAACCAAATCATTCAGGGGCTTTTATTGGCAGCGATGTCTTTGCAACTGAGACAACATAACACCACGTTTTTCTCCTCACACTGCCCCTGAGAGAGTAATTTAATGCAACATTAAGACAGCACCTCTTAGGGAAAAAAAATAAATCTCCATGACTTCTAAAATTGATAGTGCTTCCTAACAGGCAGGGACAAGAGCAATATTAGGTCTTCTCTCCCAAAGATGGAGTGGCCTTTCTGGTTTTGCCTTCAAAAATAGCTCCTGCAGGCTCTGTCCCCAGGATCTGTCTCCCCTTGACTGACCAGGGAACTGGGAAATGCACTGAGCTGTGCCTGGCTTGGGCTTGCTGTGTCCCTGCTTTTCTAACAGCAGCCCTTCCAGCTCCCTCTGCTCCCTTTAAAAGGCCATTTGTCTGCAGTTTTATTCCTCACTCCCTGCTAATTTCATGCTGTTTATGGTGGGCAGATGGAGTAATGAGTTTATTTTCACATCCTGTTTGTAGCTGTGCTCCACATCTGTTTCTGCTCACTCTTATCTCAGTGCCACTCACCCAGAGCTGCTCCTCAAGTGTGGCAGGAAGGGACAACCCTCTCTTCCCACTGCAGCAGACCCCAGCTCCTCTCGTGCAGGTCTCAAAGTGCACTGTGCTGACCAAGCAGGTCTGAGTCTCCTCCAAGGAGAATCAAGGAGAATCCTCCGAGATAATCTCCTTTCTCAGGGAAATGCAGCTGTGCTTGGGCTACAGAAGTGTGAAGGTGGTTCTGTGTGGGCTGGAAATAGTGAATAAAATGCCTGGAGAGCACCAATGTGGAGCCCTGCTCTGTCACTGTCCCTTTCTTACTCAACTTGGGCTTTAGATGTTTTAGCAGGAACCACAGCAGTTCCACCAGGGGCTTTGGGATACAGCCCCTCCCCTCCAGATTATAGATAAATTCAGCATGAAATACTACACTCCTCATTTCAGGGGCTGGAGAATGTCCAGAAAAGGGTAACGAAGCTGGGGAAGGGTCTAGACAGAAAGTCCTGTGCTGAGGGAGCTGGGAAGGGAATGGAGAATTCCTGAGGGAGCTGGGAAGGGGCTGGAGAATTCCTGAGGGAGCTGGGAAAGGGCTGGAGAATTCCTGAGGGAGCTGGGAAGGGGCTGGAGAATTCCTGAGGGAGCTGGGAAGGGGCTGGAGAATCCCTGAGGGAGCTGGGAAAGGGCTGGAGAATCCCTGAGGGAGCTGGGAAGGGGCTGGAGAATTCCTGAGGGAGCTGGGGGGGCTCAGCCTGGAGAAAAGGAGGCTCAGGGGGCTCTTGTGGCTCTGCACAACTCCCTGCCAGGAGGGGACACCGGGGGGATTTGGGATCTGGGAACAGGGAACAGGGGCAGGACACAGGGAACGGCATCAGAATGGAAACTGGGGAAATTCCTTCTGCAAAGGGGGGTCAGGACTTGAGAGTGCCCAGGGAGGTTTGGAGTCCTCATCCCTGGAGGTGTCCAAGGAATTCCTGGATGTGGCACTGGGTGCTGTGGGCTGGGGACAAGGTGGGAGTCGGTCAGGGTGGACTCAGTGACCTGCAGAGCACCCCAGTGAACACCTCTGCCACACCTCTGCTCCTTCCTGCTTGGGAACAGCCCTCCCACAGACCCCACTCGCCTTGTCCACAGCTCAGAGCTGTCACCTGCACTCTGCAGTGCCCAGAAACCCCCTTTGGGATGCTGTTCTTGTCCAGAAACCCCCTTTGGGATGCTGTTCTTGCCCAGAAACCCCCTTTGGGATGCTGTTTTTGTCCAGAAACCCCCTTTGGGATGCTGTTCTTGTCCAGAAACCCCCTTTGGGATGCTGTTCTTGTCCAGAAACCTCCTTTGGGATGCTGTTCTTGCCCAGAAACCCCCTTTGGGATGCTGTTCTTGCCCAGAAACCCCCTTTGGGATGCTGTTTTTGCCCAGAAACCCCCTTTGGGATGCTGTTCTTGCCCAGAAACCCCCTTTGGGATGCTGTTCTTGCCCAGAAACCCCCTTTGGGATGCTGTTCTTGTCCAGAAACCCCCTTTGGGATGCTGTTCTTGTCCAGAAACCCCCTTTGGGATGCTGTTCTTGTCCAGAAACCCCCTTTGGGATGCTGTTCTTGCCCAGAAACCCCATTTGGGATGCTGTTCTTGTCCAGAAACCCTCTTTGGGATGCTGTTCTTGCCCAGAAACCCCCTTTGGGATGTTGTTCTTGCCCAGAAACCCCCTTTGGGATGCTGTTCTCCACGCAAGGGAAATTCCCTTCCCCTTCCCTTCCCCTTCCCCTCCCCTGCCCTCCCTCTCTCTTGCCCTGCTCTCAGAGCAGGTTCCTGCTCCAGCCCCTCTGTGAAGCTGCCCCAGGGTTTCCTGTCCAGCTCAGAGCAGCTCAGCTGAGCAGGACACCCCTCAGTGCTGACAATCCTCAGAGCAGAACACCATGAAATCCCCACTGCAGAGATCCCCTGTGATCCTTCCCAGCCAGCACTGGGCTGCTGGAATTTGCAGAAACATCTCAGCAGTGTGAGGTCTGAGGGTGCTGAAGCAGCCCTGGAAGGTTCAGGCCAACAACGTGCTGTGTGTCCTGAGCAGGCATTAAAAATGTGCTGCCTGACTTTGTCCCTCCAGTTCACACTTCTCACCCCTTCCTTCACCTTATGAGCAATCTTCGGTCTGTATTTGATCTGTGCCTCCACACAGGACTCTACAGGCACTGAGGAGGTACAAACAACAACATTCACTGAATATTTCCATCTCATGGCTGACCCATGTGGAGATAACCACGCACTGCATGGACTCAAACCCAGCAGAAAACATTCCTCTGATGTGTCCTGCTGTTTATCACAGATTTATACATGACACCCAGATACCATGACAAGTTGCATCATGTCTCCATTACCCTTAAGGAGAGCAGAATTAATCATGAAAACCCTCATGATGACTTGGGGTGAAGTCTCCCTAGATATCATTACTCCCCTGCACTAACACATCCTTTTTGACAAGGCTTCAGCCTTTGTTTTCTAAAGATGCCTCTGGAATGCCCCATCCTGCTGGACTGACTCAGCCAGACTAACCACCAAATCAGCTATAAACAATATTCTTATGAAAGGAGGATAAAAAACAGACCATCACTCTCAGTGCATGACCTGGCTGCAAATAGTTGTGCATCTATTTTAAATAAGTTTAATCCATCAGACCAGGAAGAAGGCTCAAAACTTTTGTGGACCTATGAAGTGCCCAGGTGGGTATTGTTCTGAAATTCTGGATATCTGAAACACAGATCACACAACTAGCTACGAGTTTTGGCAGAGAAAATGATCCATGTCACATTGATTCCTGGCTGAAATCTGGGGACACCTGGACATTGGTGTATTGGGAAGCTTCACTCTGTTCTGCTGGAGCAGAGGCTTTGTTGGACACTGGGGCTCACACTGTGACACCCTCTTGGTGTCCTTCCTAGACCAACCTCACCATTAAACCCTTTGCATCTTCTCCTCTCACAAGCAAACATTCTTCTCATGTTGCAGCTTCTGCTCGTCTGCCACTGCAGCAGCATTCAGGAGACATCAGCCACAGCCTGAAGTAACTGAGCTCCTCCAACATCCCTCGATGTGTACATGTACTTTTATTTATCTGTGCATCAGGATCAGCTCAGCTTCCCAGCCCAGATTTGGATAAGCAAGGCAGACTAACTCTCATCTTTCTGAACAAAATTTCAGCAAACAACACCCAATGCCTTAAAGGCAGTCTGCCTGAGTCCAGCAGAGTGAGATCCAGATCTTTGTCATTGCCTGTAATGGTTTTATACACATATAAAATTAAATATCTGAGATTTTTTAACTCCCCTAGCTCCACTTTGCTTCAAATCATTTGACTGAAGAGTTCTGGCATTCACCAACTCCCCAAAATCTTGCAAAGTCCTATTAATTAGCTGTGCACTGATGTAAAAAATGACCACTTGTGAAAGCCCATATGTGCCACATAAAGGTTTATTGTTTCCTGCAGGGTAACTCATGCTGAGAGTCTCTCATAATGCAGTGTCAGAGCACCATGGACAATCCCACAGATCCTCCACATCTCACCCAGCATTGCTGGTTTTGTCTCCAAGGCAGAAACTCTCGACACAAGTCACACATTTCTTCCATCCCTGCGCTCACTGGTGGCCCCTGCAGTGGATTTTCCACGATCTCACAGATTCTGTAGGATCCCCCAGGGCTGCAGCAGTGCCACTGCCGGTTCTTGCTGTGAGCTCTGCGCTCTCAGCTGCAGCCAGCTCTGATCTGCACTGGTGTGAGCTGCCAGGCCTCCTCCAGTGGCACTTGAGCAGCTTCCTGCAGCGCCTGCTCTGCTGCCATGGCTTGCAGGAGTTGATTCCCCGTGATGTTTGAGAGGAGAGAAATCTCTCTAACCAGACTGGCTTGGTCTGTGCACTCTCCACACAGCACTCAAACACTCCCAGGACAGAGCCTGCTCTCAGCTCCTTTGTTCCTGGTTTACACTGCTCAAACTCCATGGATGCAGCTGGAAAATTCCAGCTGAACACCCTCCTGTCTTCTCTATTTCTTTAGAACAGTGAAACTGGAGTCAGGGTTTTTTTTAAGATCCATTTCCCCTACTTGAATATTTTTCTTTAACATCTCCTGCAGCAAAGGCATCCCTCTGTACATTAAGGTGCTTTTTGTAGAGTGCTTGAGAAAACAATTCCAGCAAAGTGCCCGGGAGTTGTGTCCCACTGTCCTGAGTCATTCCCAGAAGCATTTACTGGCCAGGTGCTCGATCCTGGTGAAATACTCAGGATCAGGTTGGAGCAGAGTGATCTCGTGGAAGATGCCCCTGCCCATTGCAGGGGTTGCACAGGTCACCTTTAAAGGCTCTTCCAAACCCAAACTGTTCTCTGACCTTGCCCAGACTCAGGTGCCTGTCTCCTCTCTCTGGCTGGCACTCCTGTTCCACCTGGAATCCCTGCACAACATCCCAGGAAGAACAGTCAGCTCATTGAATTGCAGGAGCCAAGGCCTGCAAATCTTTCTTAGCTGTCAAAGCAGCATTTCTGCAATCACATGGCTTTGCCAGAGTCTGTGCACATCAATTCACTTACACTTTCTCCCAAATATCCCACGTTTCTGATTTTAAATTAGATTTCTTTTGCCATGCCCCATTTTTTGACCCTTTGCTGCCCTCTCCCCCACCCCCAGTCTATGTGGATTGCAATGTCCTTATTTCCTTCAAATAATTCTTTCACTTTCCTGTCAAAAACCTTAGGAACAAGTAAAAATCCAGAGGGGAATTTTTGGAAGGAACATGTCCCATCAGGGGCATTGGAAATGCAGACTTGCAAAGTCTCTGTGGTCAGGGCAATTTGCAAAGACCCAAGGGGGCAGATCACAGGGTGAAAAACCCCCATCTCCAGCTACTGTCTTCAAAATACCTCCCTTGGTACACAAGGGAAAAAATTTTATCTGAGTTGTTTCTTATTAAGAATTAGAAAATTCCTACTGAGTTGTTTGGGATCTAATCTCCATCTGGGGGACTTGTCCTTCTTTCCTGCTGCTCCCAGGGGCGGGCATATTGCAGTGCCTTCTATTTTAAAAAATGACTTTCAGTGTTTGCAGATAGTCCAAGCCCTTCCCTGAACTTCTGCCTCATGAGCAGAGCGTTTCTGGGGGCTGAAGCACTGAGGCTTCAGGATCTGACAGCACAGATTTCTGTGCCCTGCTCACCAGTGCTGTTAAAGACATCTCTACACTGGTTTATTTTCTCTTTCTCCCCTGGTCTACACTTCCTTGCAGTGCCTCACTTTCCTGCTCCAGATCCATCCAGATTCTCGTTCTTTTTCACACTCACAGAGATCTTTGCATCTGCTGTGGCCTCTGGCTGCAGGCAGCTGCTGTGGAGGAGCTGTTAGCCAAAAAAGAGAGGATGGATTGGGGGTGAGGACAGTGGGGCTGTGCTGGTGACCCACTGCTGGCTCATCTCTGACATAACCAAGAACAAGACTTGGAACTTGTGCTGCGGTCAGAAATGTGATGGGTGGTGAGAGGGGCAGCAGCTCCAAGGGTTCCAGGAATTCTAGATCCAAGGAAAGTAATCTGAGGCCATGGACCCTTCTGGGCAAGACCTTCAGAACGACATCCAGCTGCTTCTGTCACGTCCCACCACACTCTCCACAGAATAGGAGATTTCCCCCTCCAAATTCCGATTTAAAATCCATTTCCCCTCATGCCACAGAATTGCTTACCCAGAAATATGTTCTGCCAGGGGTTGCTGGAACCTGTCAGAGGTCTGTGTGTATCAGCTACCAGAGGTGGTAGAAGAGTAACAGCTTTACCTTTCCAACTCTTGTGAGGAATGAGATCCCAAAGGAGTGGAAAAGGAATGCCCTTTTTAAAGAAGCAAAGGTACCCGATGAATCACAGATCAATCTCGTGGATAAGACTCCACAAAGTGTGATTTGACCTCTCCAAGCTGTTTGGCACAGGTCCACATGAGGTGCCAGAAGCGTGAGTGGCCTCTGAGCAGTCACAGCCAAGTGGGTGCTCATGAATACAGAGCTCCAATCCCAGAAAAGGCATTTTCAGGCTAAGGAGGCGCTTGAGAGTCTGTCCTGAGTCTGGTACTGTTCAATATTCCCATAATGACTCCAGTGATGGAATAGAGAATAGATTTCTGTAATTTGTGGCTGGCAGAAGATGAAGAGGGGGTCAAAGTGATGGGCAAGACAAGACTGGAATTCAAAATGATCTTGGTGTGTTTAGGGCAGTACATGAAATCAGGAGGGTGACACTGGCCAGGAGCAAAAGTGGCACTGGGAGATGTGAGTGTGAAAAGACAGGAGGGAAAAGCAAACCTAGGAAACAGAAGCAAGGGAGACACGACCATGGGTGAGAGGGGCTCAGGGAAAAGCAGCAGGATGAAAAACAAAAAACATGTGGTCTGGGGCATGAGTGGTGTGTGTTTATCACAGGAAACAATTACAGGCACTTCCCAGCTCCAGTCAGGCTTTAGCTGGAGTTTGGGTCATCTTTTGATAGGACAACACGTGTTAAGGAAGATGACAAGATCCCAGAGGAATTTTATTAAAATTATAAATGGTTTGCAGGCTGAGGCGAGGATGTGAGAAAAGGATTTGTATAGTTTAGGATGAAGGCTGTGAAGAAACAAGATCAGAGCACTCAAATACATAAACAAGACATTTTAGATGTGGACAGTGATAGAGATCCCTCCACTGTTGTGGGACATAAGATGAGAAGTAATTCTGAGCAAATGGGTATCAAGAGAGATTTAGACCAATATTAAGAAAAATGTTATATGGGCAGTTAAAAAGTGGAACAGATTATGGAGGGTCTGTTAAACCCCCAGCAGTGGAATTATTTACAAAAGCACTGGTCAGAGACAACTCTTGCATCCTCCCTTCTCTGCTGGAGCAGAGGTGTCCCTCCCTGTGAGTCCATCCATGGGGGACCTTGGAAACGAGGACAGGCACCTCCAAACCAAACAAACCCCAACTCCTCCAAACCAAACAAACCCCACTGCAGACAGGCACAAGGGGAAGGGAAATAAAGTGCATGAGAGGTGTGGCTCTCCCAGAAGAGGGCAGCTCCCTGCCCAAGGCCAGGCTGGACTCTGGGGCTTGCAGCAGGCTGGGCAGGGGAAGGTGACCCTGGGCAGGGGAAGGTGGCCCTGGGCAGGGGAAGGAAGGTGGCCCTGGGCAGGGGAAGGTGGCCCTGGGCAGGGGAAGGTGGCCCTGGGCAGGGGAAGGAAGGTGGCCCTGGGCAGGGGAAGGTGACCCTGGGCAGGGGAAGGAAGGTGACCCTGGGCAGGGGAAGGAAAGTGACCCTGGGCAGGGGAAGGTGACCCTGGGCAGGGGAAGGAAGGTGACCCTGGGCAGGGGAAGGAAGGTGACCCTGGGCAGGGGAAGGTGACCCTGGGCAGGGGAAGGTGGCTTTGGGCAGGGGAAGGTAGGTGACCCTGGGCAGGGGAAGGTGGCCCTGAGCAGGGGAAGGTGACCCTGGGCAGGGGAAGGGGACCCTGCCAGCACTCCCTGGAGCCCCTCCCTGCCTCAGCAGGCTCCAGCTCAGCTGCTGACACTCGGGTTTTATCCCACCAAACACCCAACTCCCTCCACCTGCAGACAGGTGGCTGGATTTTAAAGCACAGCCAACATCACCCAGGTGTGTGTCCTGTGCCATCCCTGCCAGGGAGGTGAGGAAGTGCTGCCCCAGGGCAGGCTGAGCCCTTTGCTCCCTCTGCACAGCATCCCTGTCCTGCTGCAATAACCACACCAGGGCCAGCTTCACAGCAGAGCCCTGGGAACACTGAGCTCAGCCAGCTCTCCAGGGAGCTGTGATGCCTCAGACAGCCCCAAACCTGCGGTGCTCCAGGTTCAGCAGGGTCCTGGAGTCATTTTCAGGTCCCTGCTCTTGCTGTAGAGAAGAGAGGAGAAAATTACATTTTCCTCGTTTGATCTCTGGCACTTGCTGGATCGGGAAAGTCTGCGGGTGTTGAGTTTGAACTGCTGCCAGACTAACAATTGTTATCAAAAATGGACAGTATTTGGATCCTGCCTTCAGCAGTTTCAACGCTCTTATCTGTCCTGCACATCATTCCTTATAACTGAGCACTGCAAAACCTTCCAGCTCTGCCTGCAAAACACAAGAGCAGCCAAGATGGGCCAAGACAACTGTGCAGACCTTGAGCATTCATTTCTAAGGACAGAATCTCACCCTTTTAACGGGTCATTTATCAATGAACTCTCTTCTTAATGTACCTCTTTGAAGCACTTAAATGCCAGCGTGCTCTGCACTGCATGCCTGTGATGGGGATCCCAGCCATGTGTCAAGCAGGAACTGTGACCCCTTTTTCTGTGATTAAGTTCATATTTGTTCCATATACTTTTTTTTTTTTTTTTGGTACATGATTAACTGGTGAATAAAAAGGCCATTTTTTATTTTTCTTTGCAAGGGCTGAAGCAGTTTTAATCATATATAATTCAATACTTGCTATGTGATTTCATTCCCTGCTTTAAGATGAATTTGGCACTAAACAAGCACTCAATTATACTCCCCCGCCTATGTTTTCTCTGGAAGTTGCAAAATTAATTCAAACAAAAGCTAAACTCTCCTGAAGACTTATGAAGATTAATGATGATTGAAATCAAAGAACAGAGATTGTTCTCCTGACATTATGGAGCCACAGGGCTCCAGTAAATGTCCTCCAGTGACTTTTCCAGGCAAGCCTGGGTTCAAAGACAAAATTATGCCCATGTCCATATCAGCACAGGTCATTGCATCTATCCATCATCCCTTCATCTCCCACTGACCTTTTTTTGCTTCTGACACTAAATATTAGACATGAAGGCTGGAGTTTGTGAGCCCAAACCACAAGTGAGGACGAATAAGGCACACAGTGAAATTGGAAGGGGAAGCCAAGTTGGAAAGACCAGAGCAGATTTTAGCTGAGGAAGGGAAAAGGCAGTGAGAAGTGAGTGGTGACACAGGACAGCTGGAATTCAGGCATAGAGCCACAGATGAGTATTTACACATATAGGAAAAGAGTTACAAAGGGGAACCTGAGCTAAATTCTGGAATCACTTCTGTGCCCTCAGTGACCCAGGGGAGCCTCCCTTGGCTGGGATCACTGCCACAGCCTGGGGGCTCAGGAGGGACTCAGAGGGTGGGAGGGAAAGGGCAGCACGGGCTGGAACAGCAAAACCACAAAACCATGAGAATGTACATTGGAACAAACGAGACTGCACGCTGGGGAGACACTGAGGTTGTAAATGCAAGGATTCACAATCTGAGACATGCCATGGATCATCCAGAAGGAGCTGAAATCCATCCTCCCATCCCACACCAGCACATCACAGAACCACCCCAGTCTGTGCATTAACCAACCCAATCTGTGCATTAAAATAACCCCAATCTGTGCATTAATACAGCCCCAGTCTGTGCATTAACCAGCCCCAGTCTGTGCATTAAAATAACCCCAGTCTGTGCATTAACCAACCCAATCTGTGCATTAAAATAAGCCAAATCTGTGCATTAATACAACCCCAGTCTGTGCATTAAAACAACCCAAATCTGTGAATTAAAATAACCCCAGTCTGTGCATTAACCAACCCAATCTGTGCATTAAAACAACCCCAATCTGTGCATTAAAATAACCCAAATCTGTGCATTAAAATAACCCAAATCTGTGCATTAATACAGCACCAGTCTGTGCATTAAAACAACCCCAATGTGTGCATTAACCACCCCAGTCTGTGCATTAACCACCCCAGTCTGTGCATTAAAACAACCCCAATCTGTGCATTAAAACAACGCCAGTCTGTGCATTAATACAGCACCAGTCTGTGCATTAAAACAACCCAAATCTGTGCATTAATACAACCCAAATCTGTGCATTAACCAGCCCCAATCTGTGCATTAATACAGCCCCAGTCTGTGCATTAAAATAACCCCAGTCTGTGCATTAATACAACCCCAATCTGTGCATTAACCAGCCCAGTCTGTGCATTAATACAACCCCAATCTGTGCATTAAAACAACCCCATTCTGTGCATTAAAATAACCCAAATCTGTGCATTAAAATAACCCCAGTCTGTACATTAAAACAACCCCAGTCTGTGCATTAACCAGCCCCAGTCTGTGCATTAAATGCATTAACCAACCCCATTCTGTGCATTAACACAACCTCACACACAGGAGTGATGCTCATTTCAGGTACCTGCCCTGCCCAGCACATCAGCTGGCTGGCAGTCAGGCCAGAGACTCTGGTCTTTAATCTGGTGCTTTGATCAGCAGCCCTGGGTGGGAGCTGTACCTCTGGGAGCACTGCAGCCCTGTGTCTGTACCTCGTGTAATATTGACAGTGCTGTGCCGAGCAGGGAGAGGCTGCATTGCCAGATCTACACAGCCTTGGCAACTCTTTTCTAATACATCTCATAAAAGGGAGAGCAAAAGAGATATTTCAGCCGGGTAACTGAGTCATAAAAAGCATGAAACCAATGGGGAGGACACAGAATAAGGAAAAACTGGAAACATGACGAGAAAGAGAGAAGATGAATGGGTCATGTCTTGGGGTGGCTCCAAAACCAGGATGATAAATCGGTTTTCTCTAGGGCTGCTGAGCTGAGGCATTGGGCAGAAATGGGCAGGTAATGAACAACAAAAGCAGGGTGTTAAAAAATAAAATATAGAGAATAAAGCAAACAGTAAAATATTTGTCACATAAGGGTGGGACAGAGGAAAAGAAGAAGTCAAGGCTGCTTGGAGGAACCTGGTTAGAGGAAGGTGTCCCTGCCCATGGCAGGGGCTGAGATGAGCTTGAAGGTCCCTTCCAGCCCAAGCCATTCCATGGCTCTCTGACAACTGTAATTCATAATTGATAATAATTGGTAATTGATTTGCAATCATGTAGTTTACCTCCCCAGAGACAGGGGTCCTTGTTTCTGTCTCACTGGAGCCAGCTGCCCACCTGTGGGTGTTTGGTGCACCTTGGGATGCTCCAGGGAACCTGGGACGTGAGCAGGGCTGAGGTGACACAGCCCCAAGGCAAACCTGCCCAGGAGGGGCAGCTGGGCTGAGCTTTGGGCAGGAGAGCTGAGCTTTGGGCAGGAGAGCTGAGCTTTGGGCAGGAGAGCTGAGCTTTGGGCAGGAGAGCTGAGCTTTGGGCAGGAGAGCTGAGCTTTGGGCAGGAGAGCTGAGCTTTGGGCAGGAGGGCTGAGCTTTGGGCAGGAGAGCTGAGCTTTGGGCAGGAGAGCTGAGCTTTGGGCAGGAGAGCTGAGCTTTGGGCAGGAGAGCTGAGCTTTGGGCAGGAGAGCTGGGCTTTGGGCAGGAGAGCTGAGCTTTGGGCAGGAGAGCTGAGCTTTGGGCAGGAGAGCTGAGCTTTGGGCAGGAGAGCTGAGCTTTGGGCAGGAGAGCTGAGCTTTGGGCAGGAGAGCTGAGCTTTGGGCAGGAGAGCTGAGCTTTGGGCAGGAGAGCTGAGCTTTGGGCAGGAGGGCTGAGCTTTGGGCAGGAGGGCTGAGCTTTGGGCTGGAGAGCTGAGCCTTGGGCAGGAGAGCTGAGCTTTGGGCAGGAGAGCTGAGCTTTGGGCAGGAGGGCTGAGCTTTGGGCAGGAGAGCTGAGCTTTGGGCAGGGCAGCTGAGCTTTGGGCCAGGTCTGGGTGTCAGTGTGGCCACAGCAGAGCCCTGACCCTGCCAGGTTCACAGGGCAGACACTTCCAAAAACTCCAGGGAAGGAGCAGCATCCTCGAGCCAGGTGTCTGCACCTGACCTGGACCTGCAATTCCCTGTTCCTCCCATCCCAGAGATCCCAGGGGAGGGAAGGAAATGAAATAATCATAAGTTATTAAGCAAGGCTTGAACCTTGGTGCTGAACTTTGTCCTTCTGTCCTCACTATTTCTGTCATGGAAATCTGTTTTCGGTCTCATCTTAAATAACCAAACATGAATTTTGCTGTAAGAAATTATCTTGTAATCCAAGACAACTTGAGCCGTACAAAGGTCTAGTAACTTGCTCGAAGGCTTCTTTTACCCTTGTAAGACAAGAGTTCACCCAGAAACAGGAGCAGAATCCTAATATTTAATTAGTGGCTGCAGTTCACATGCAATTATTTATGACACGCTTTCAATGATTATTCATAGGTTTCATATTGGGGGCGGGGAGAGGTCAGCAGGTTGCAAACAAGCCTGAAATTCTGAATTACTTGCTGAGGAGAGCTGGGGAAAGATGATTATGATGGAAAATGCAAGAGAAGAGCATAAAGGAAATTGATTATGAAGATTTACCAGGAACATGTGTACTATTAAAAACTCTATTGCACATCACTGAATTTCAGACACTTAAATCAACAGAACCTTTAAAGGGAAATCACATTTTTATCATCTAATCAATGCAGGCAAAAGTGTTGTTGGCCTCTCTTCCCTGTTCCCTGTTGACTTCAGTTTCCCAATTTAGAGAAACTCACTGTTCAATCTCATTTTAAGTGTCATGAAGTTTGAATAGACCAGAGGCAACTGAAAAAGCCAGAAGTAATAAAGCTCAGCTTTTGTCCAAACTGTCTGCAAAACCCAGCTAATCCCAGCTCTCCTTGCATGGCATTTGTTATTTCAATAACCCTTTTCCCCCGTGGAGCTGCTCCCAGCCTCGTGCTGCTCTGCTGAGGAAAACACAAAGCTGTGCCAGTGAGGAGCCCCTTCCTGCAGCCCCCGGGGGGAAGGGATTCAGGGATCCTTGGGGCCTGGCCAGGGGCAGCATCCCTGCTCAGCTCAGTCCTCTGCTCCTGGCAGAGTCTCGGTTCTGCTCAGTCTCAGTTTCACCCGGCAGAGTCTCGGTTCTGCTCACCAGAGCTGCGGCAGGGATGGGCAGGGGCTGCAGGGGCTGCAGGAGCTGCAGGGGCTGCAGGGGCTGCAGGGGCTGCAGGAGCTGCAGGAGCTGCAGGGGCTGCAGGGGCTGCAGGGGCTGCAGGGGCTGCAGGAGCTGCAGGGGCTGCAGGGGCTGCAGGGGCTGCAGGGGCTGCAGGGGCTGCAGGGGCTGCAGGAGCTGCAAGGGCTGCTCCCCACCCTGGGAGCTTCCTCAGCTGGGGCTGAGCTCGAGGATCCAGTGCCCAAGGAAGGATTCAGCTGCTACAGCATTTCCCCAAGGCACCCTCAGTATTGGCCTTTCTGCAGGAAAGGGCTCTGATGCAGGAGAGGGCTGGAAGGTCCCCTCTAATCAGAATATCCTGGGATTTGGGATTCTGGGAATCACCAAACGAGGCAGTGACTGCAGGGCCCTGGTTAAAAGAAGATCACAGACTCACAGAATATCCTGGTTTGAAAGGGACCCTCAGGATCACCCATCCAACCCCGTCTCTGCCCAAATTCCCCCCTGTCCATCCCTGGTGTCCAAACTCCCCATGCCCTGGGGAGCCTGGGCAGTGCCAGCACCCTCTGGGGGAAGAACCTTTCCAAAATTCCCAAAAAGCAGCCTGAGCCTGCCCTGGCCCAGCTCCAGCCTTCCCTGGTCCTGTCCCTGTCCCAAAGATTGCTGCCCCCATTTGGAAAGGCAGAAGGCACGAGGAAGGGCTGAGCCTGTGTGTGTTCCTGAGCCACCCATGAAGAGCCTCTGTGGTCCCAGAGGAGCACAGGGCTGGATGTGCAGCACGTGGGCCCTTTCTGGATGGGGCTGTGAGTGCAGGCTTGTGTGGTCTCGTGCTGAATTACTAGCAGGTGCTAGCAGTGGAGGAAACAAGGTCAAGGAGAGGCTACAAACTGGGGTGGACATAGGGATTGTAGGAATGAAGGATGAACAGAGGCTGGGCACTCATCAGAACAGAGCTGGTGTGTCTAGAGCAGAGTCTGGGGCAGCATATTTGGAGCAAAAAGCACCCATGGGTGGAGAGGGAAAGGTCTGGAGCCCTGGCAGGAACTGATCCCCCTGGCAGGACCTGATCCCCCTGGCAGGACCTGTCCCCCCTGGCAGGACCTGATCCCCCTGACAGGACCTGTCCCCTGGCAAGGACCTGATCCCCCTGACAGGACCTGTCCCCCCTGGCAGGAACCTGTCCCCTGGCAGGACCTGATCCCCCTGGCAGGACCTGATCCCCCTGGCAGGACCTGTCCCCTGGCAGGACCTGATCCCCCTAGCAGGACCTGATCGCCCTGGCAGGACCTGTAGCCCCCGGCAGGACCTGTCCCCCCTGGCAGGATCTGTCCCCCCTGGCAGGACCTGATCCCCCCTGGCAGGACCTGATGCCCCTGGCAGGACCTGATCCCCCTGGCAGGACCTGATTGCCCTGGCAGGACCTGATCCCCTGGCAGGACCTGATTGCCCTGGCAGGACCTGATCCCCCTGACAGGACCTGTCCCCTGGCAGGACCTGATCCCCCTGGCAGGACCTGTCCCCCCTGGCAGGAGCTGATCCCCCTGACAGGACCTGTCCCCTGGCAGGAGCTGATCCCCCTGGCAGGACCTGATCGCCCTGGCAGGAGCTGATCCCTGGCAGGACCTGTCCCCCCTGGCAGGACCTGATCCCCCTGGCAGGACCTGATCCCCCTGGCAGGACCTGTCCCCCCTGGCAGGAGCTGATCCCCCTGACAGGACCTGTCCCCTGGCAGGAGCTGATCCCCCTGGCAGGACCTGATTGCCCTGGCAGGAGCTGATCCCCCAGCAGGACCTGTCCCCTGGCAGGACCTGATCCCCCTGGCAGGACCTGTCCCCCCTGGCAGGAGCTGATCCCCCTGACAGGACCTGATCCCCTGGCAGGACCTGATCCCCCTGGCAGGACCTGATCCCCCTGGCAGGAGCTGATCCCCCTGGCAGGACCTGTCCTGCAGAGGGATGTGCTGCACCCTGCTCTGCCCAAAGCCCAGCTCTGGGCAGGCCCTGCAGACACCGAGGGCTCCAGGTGAGCTCAGAGCTGAGCTCCCTCCCTCAGCCCAAAGGATTGCAGCAACTCACGGTGACAATGGCCCCAGCCATTTGTCTGGCTCAAGCCTGTTTCCCAGAGAAGAGCTCTCACTGATAAGAAAACCTCTGTAATCATCCCAGAGTTTGTTCCAATGGTTAATCACCCCTCCTGCCAAAACCTGCTTGCTTTGGCTCCTGTGGTTGTAGCTGGCCCAAATTCTCCCCCCAGCTCTTTTTGCTGCTTTCCTGTGAGGATTAAATTCTTGGAAACCCTTGGAGAACAGAATCACTCATCTTCCTTCTGCAACAACCTCACTCCTTAAAACCTCTGCTCCTGGGAGGTCTTTGCAGAATTACGAACAATTTTTGTAGTCCTTTAGTCCACTGACCCAGTGGCTCAAAATCTGCCCTCCCAGGCATGGGGCAGGTGCCCATCCCCACTTTTTCTGGCATCCACCTCAGCCCCGCTGGTTTGCTCCAGTGTGGAGTTTTCATTTGTGTGCCCATGAAGGGTTTGAGTGCTGCACACAACATCTCAGCAAATCATCAGCACTGCCTGTCTGCCATGGCCCCTAACTCCTCTCCCTGCTGAAATATCACCATTCTGTCATGAGGGATTGTGTTTTCCTCCCACCCTGGAAACCCAGAGCCTGCATTCAGCTAAAGAAAACGCTCACAGCAGCTGCCTCGCTTGTCTACCAGAGACGAGGATTTGTGTCTTCAGTTACTCAATACCTCCACACTACAGATTTTTATCTTGTCCAAGAAGAGTATCAATATTTTTAATCATGCAGTTAAAGACCATATCAGAAAGGAAACACACTGGGGGAAAGGAATTACATTGCACAGACAGCCTTGGATCTGTCACTGCCCGGCTTTCCCACCTCCACCCTCTCTGATCATAGCAGAGCATCCTCCCTCACAGGATACTAGAGGGTGTAACGTACCTGTGCTGACCTCCCACTGTCCTCAGGTCAAAATAAACAGCAAATAAACACGAAGCACTTCCCAAGCTTTGAATGTGCCTTAGAGAGCAGCACAGGCATCTCATCCTGCCCTGCTGAGCTCCTCATCCTGCCCTGCTGAGCTCCTCCCTTCCTAAACCCTCTGCACCTGCAGAGCACTCGTGGGACCAGCAGGGACCCCATGGCCTCAGGGGAGCTCTCACAGCCTGGTTTGGACACTCACAGCCTGGTTTGGGCACTCACAGGCTGCTTTGGGCACTCACAGCCTGCTTTGGGCACTCACAGCCTGCTTTGGGATGTGTCCCTGGGCACTCACAGGCTGCTTTGGGCACTCACAGCCTGGTTTGGGCACTCACAGCCTGGTTTGGGATGTGTCCCTGAGCACTCACAGACAGCTTTGGGCACTCACAGCCTGGTTTGGGATGTGTCCCTGAGCACTCAGCCTGCTTTGGGCACTCACAGCCTGGTTTGGGCACTCACAGCCTGGTTTGGGATGTGTCCCTGAGCACTCAGCCTGCTTTGGGCACTCACAGCCTGCTTTGGGCACTCACAGCCTGCTTTGGGATGTGTCCCTGGGCACTCAGCCTGGTTTGGGATGTGTCCCTGAGCACTCAGCCTGCTTTGGGCACTCACAGCCTGCTTTGGGCACTCACAGCCTGCTTTGGGATGTGTCCCTGGGCACTCACAGGCTGCTTTGGGCACTCACAGCCTGGTTTGGGCACTCACAGCCTGGTTTGGGATGTGTCCCTGGGCACTCAGCCTGGTTTGGGCACTCACAGCCTGGTTTGGGATGTGTCCCTGAGCTCTCACAGCCTGGTTTGGGCACTCACAGCCTGGTTTGGGATGTGTCCCTGAGCACTCACAGCCTGTTTTGGGCACTCACAGCCTGGTTTGGGATGTGTCCCTGAGCACTCAGCCTGTTTTGGGCACTCACAGCCTGGTTTGGGATGTGTCCCTGAGCACTCACAGCCTGCTTTGGGATGTGTCCCTGAGCTCTCAGCCTGGTTTGGGATGTGTGCCTCATGGGATGCACCTCAGGTGCATCTGCCAGCAATGGGATTGGAAGTCCCTCAACCATTTCATGCCTTGGCTTCTCCAGCTGGGAGGTGTTTGGAGGAGCTGGCACACAGCTTGGAGACCCTGGGTGTTTATTTCTGTTGGTTTTGGAGTGATCCTGGAGCACTGCAGAGCTGGGACCAGGCACAGAGCAGTGTGTGCATGGCTGGCACAGCTGGCCAGGGGCATTTGCACATCTGGAACAGGTCCAGCGTGCAGTGCCACTGATGGCACTCGGTGCCCACGGGGCACAGGGAGCCTCCAGTGCTGAGCAAGAACCAATTCAGAACTGGGTGATTAAATAAGGAAGAAGTTCCTAAATCCTTGAGAGGCTTGGATCATCTCAGCCTGTGTTTTCTGGAGCTGAATCCCCTGTTTCAGGTGCCTCTAAAGGCCACATCCCCTCTCAAGTGCTTATTTCATGCTGCACCCAATTCCATTTTCTTTGAGCTCTCATGGGACATTTTCAGAGACAGCTTCATGGAAACACAACTGAGGTGGGCTGAACTCTGACCTGAGAAGTTCCTCTGAGTTCAGCAAGCATCCTCAAGCCTCCTCCATTTCCTGCAAGTCTGGGCTGGTGTTCAGGGCCAGGTTCTGAACCGCAGAGCTCAGTCACAAAGTCCACTGGCTCTGAGTCATGGAGCAGCACCATCCCTGCCCACCCACCCTCTCCACTCTGCTTTTGTGAGCTGGGAGCTCTGTACTGCACTTGTGCTGCATATTCCCAGCTGGCTGCAGTGCCTCTCTCCACAGAGAATCCCCGGTTTCATGAAATTAGGAGCGGGCACAGCTGCGTGCAGACAGGGCTGACTCAGACTGTGCTGATGTTACACTGATTTACACCAGCCTGGGGGAAAGCCACACTGCTGCTCCTTTTCTCTGATTGAGTAGCCAGGGGGACAAGAGAATGAAGAGATGACAGAATCAGAGATCATGAATCCAGAACGTGCAGCTGGAATTTCCCCAGCAGACTCACAATGTGAAGCATCCGAAAAAAGGCCTGTGAAATATGAATTAATGTAAGGACAAGGTTTTAATCACAGTTACACCAGTGTGAAACCACAGAAATGCCACAGAGCTCAGTTTGGTGACTCTGGCTGTTTGCTGACATCACAGCTGCCTCTAGTGCACAAGGAACAGGCTTTGATCTGATTTTTGATGGTGCCAGTTCTGCAGTGAAGTCAGTTTTGTATAAAAGTGTGGGATCAAAGGCAAGTTTTGAGAGCTGGTGTGACTGGGGAGCTCTGCTCCCCTCCTGGACACTCAGACGTGTCCTGGAGAGGCCCTGCCCTGCCAGGGATTGCTGCAGAGTCACAGGGTCATTCAGGCTGGAAAACACCTCCCAGCCCATGGAGTCCAACCTGTGACTGATCCCCCCTTGTCCCCAGCCCAGAGCACTCAGTGTCACCTCCAGGTGTTCCCTGGACCAGGGATGGGCACTCCAACCCTCCCTGGGCAAACCTTTCAGTGCCTGACCACCCTTTCTGAAGAAATTCTTCCTAATTCTCAGTGGTGTCCTTTTTGTGGTGAAAATCTGAAGTGAAGCAAATGGAAACCCAAATGCTGGTTCTCATTTGCCACTTACAGGGATGCAGAGAATGGAGCATCACAACCAAACTGCTCTGAGCTCTGCAGGACTGTGCTGCTCTGAGAGCAGAGTCCCCCAGCCCATGCTGAGCAGCAGAAAATTGTGTGATGGACGGGTCTGTGCATCCCTTGCCTTGGGGCACCTTTACAGAACCATTACACGAGACTCCTCTGCAGCCAGACTCCTGCTGGTGTCACCACAAGGACACCTGGGGAGGTGGGGTCACTGTCCTGGCTCAGAACAGAGCAGGGTCTGTGCTGGTGTCACCACAAGGACACCTGGGGAGCTGGGGTCACTGTCCTGGCTCAGAACAGAGCAGGGTCTGTGCTGGTGTCACCACAAGGACACCTGGGGAGGAGGGGTCACTGTCCTGGCTCAGAACAGAGCAGGGTCTGTGCTGGTGTCACCACACCTGGGGAGAGGGGTCACTGTCCTGGCTCAGAACAGAGCTGGGTCTGTGCTGGTGTCACCACAAGGACACCTGGGGAGAGGGGGTCACTGTCCTGGCTCAGAACAGAGCAGGGTCTGTGCTGGTGTCACCACAAGGACACCTGGGGAGGAGGGGGTCACTGTCCTGGCTCAGAACAGAGCTGGGTCTGTGCTGGTGTCACCACAAGGACACCTGGGGAGGGGGGGTCACTGTCCTGGCTCAGAACAGAGCTGGGTCTGTGCTGGTGTCACCACACCTGGGGAGAGGGGTCACTGTCCTGGCTCAGAACAGAGCTGGGTCTGTGCTGGTGTCACCACAAGGACACCTGGGGAGGTGGGGTCACTGTCCTGGCTCAGAACAGAGCAGGGTCTGTGCTGGTGTCACCACAAGGACACCTGGGGAGGGGGGGTCACTGTCCTGGCTCAGAACAGAGCTGGGTCTGTGCTGGTGTCACCACAAGGACACCTGGGGAGAGGGGTCACTGTCCTGGCTCAGAACAGAGCAGGGTCTGTGCTGGTGTCACCACAAGGACACCTGGGGAGGGGGGGTCACTGTCCTGGCTCAGAACAGAGCAGGGTAAGGCTCTGCCTCGAGGCTCCCATGAGAGGGTGGGAGCCTCTGGCACCCTGCTGCTCCTGCCACAGGGGTGGAATGGGAGGATCAGACCCCAGCTCAGCTCTGGAGTCCCTCCATGGAGCAGACTTGGTAAGAAAATTCACTGAAACCACAAAGGAAGAGTTTGCTTCAGCTTATGGAACCAGTCCTGCCCTTCCCCAATGAAACAAACTCTTCCCTACATTTTGTATTGGGCAAGGCCTAGTCCCAGGGGAAAATTGTCCCAAACAGCAGCTTTTAAAGAAAATTTCTTACAGAATCATAGAATGAGTTATTACACAGATTCATAGATTAAAGGTTAGAAGGGATCCTAAAGGTTGCCTATTTCCAACTCCCAATTAATAATCTCTCCAAGAATGGTCTCCCAAAGTGCTGTGGGATCAAACATTTCTTTTTACACACCCACAGAGCAAATGGAGATGTATAGAAAAAAGATTACATATTTTTGCCTATAAATAGAAAACCCAAATGTCCCCAAACCAAGACAAACGTGGCCTCTGAACTGTTGCCATCGGGTGTCCTGGTGCAATCTGGTCAGTTCTGCTCAGAGTTTTGCAGCTGGAGTTCATCTCTACAGATGCAGCTCAGGAGCCAAACCACCTCTTTTTTGGCCAAAAACATTTTCTCTTTTGCCAAAAATTCATCAGGTTGCTGGGACCATCTTTCTTGCCCCAGATTTTGTCAACACTTCCCACAGGGGAGAGACAAACTCCAAAGGTTTTGCAGCCCACTCTCAGTTAGAGCCCCTCCCAGTCCCTGGGGCTGGTTTGAGGCTGGGGGTGCCAGAAGGGCCCCACAGCCCCTCTGGCCTGGCTTTGGGGTGGGTCACATCCCCCTGGGTGGCCTGGGCATGCAGCCCACAGAGGGCTGTTCCAGGAGCCCCAGCACCCAGAGCCAAAACGCTCCCTGGTCCTGCACGTGTGGCAAAGAAAGGGTGTGATCACAGCAGTGCCCAGGTGTGTGATCACAGCAGTGCCCAGCTGTGCCCAGCTGTGCCCAGGTGTGTGTGATCACAGCAGTGCAGGCAGGTGTGCCCAGCTGTGCCCAGCTGTGCCCAGGTGTGTGTGATCACAGCAGTGCAGGCAGCTGTGCCCAGCTGTGCCCAGCTGTGCCCAGGTGTGTGTGATCATAGCAGTGCAGGCAGCTGTATCCAGCTGTGCCCAGCTGTGCTCAGGTGTGTGATCACAGCAGTGCAGGCAGGTGTGCCCAGCTGTGCCCAAGTGTGCCCAGGTGTGCTCAGGTGTGCCCAGGTGTGCCCAGCTGTGCCCAGGTGTGCTCAGGTGTGCCCAGCTGTGTCCAGCTGTGCCCAGGTGTGTCCAGCTGTGCCCAAGTGTGCTCAGCTGTGCCCAGCTGTGCCCAGGTGTGCTCAGGTGTGCTCAGCTGTGCCCAGGTGTGCTCAGGTGTCACTGACAGTGCTCCTCTCAGATGCCCTTTGGTTATGGAGCCCTGGCTGTGTGGGGACGTGGGGCTGTCAGTGCTGGGGAACGGCTGCACCTGATGGGTTTAGAGTGTTTTCCAACCTAAATGATTCTGTGGTGTTTTCCTCAATCCTTCCTTATGTTTCCATCTAATCCTTTCTGGGGCTGTGGTCATCAGGACTGATCTGAGGGGATCTTTTGATTCTGCAAGGACAAGAGAAGGTTGAAAAATGTACTGAGTCTGTTCTCTGAGAGCTGCACATCGTCCCTGGCAGATGGAACCCCACTGATCTCTGCTTCCCTTGGAAAGGGCTGGGGCCCAGTGACAGCCCTGAGGATTCTGTAATTCCAGGACTCTGATCAAAATGCACATTTCTTCTTGAAGACCCAGACATCTGCAGTTTTTGAAACTCATTTCCAATTACAAATCAGCATGAGAAGAAGTTTTGTTTTTCAGTGAGTTTATCCAGTATAAGAAAACCAAAGCTGATGCAAGGCAAGGTTTAGCTGGGCATCAGGATGGCCACAGCTTCTCATCTCTCACTTCTCACTTCTCCCCACCACTTCCACAAGCCCAGGGCAGACCTAGGGACGGGTCCATGTCAAATCACCTGCAGTCATGAGCAGAGTTTCTTGCCTTCAAAGCAGAATCCCCCCCTCAGACCCCCAGCTCTGCCCTGCACCCTCAGCACAGAGAGCAGAACCCAGAGAGCCTGGTGAGGCTGTGCCTTGGCCATGTACACTTGGAAAATGTGCTTTTAATCTCATTAATGTTGGAAAGAAGCAGTGCTGGATGAATCATCTGATACAAATGGAATAGTTTAGGGAATACATGCATTTTCATTAGCCTAACTTCTCCTCCAGCACTTTGTATTAGCATGGAATTAACCCATTAATTCTATTGATTTCAGTTAATATTGTGCATTCCATTAGTGCTTAAATCCCCACAGACTCCTTTCCAACCATCTATAGAAACTGGCTTGTTTAATCAACACTGAGCAACTAATTGAGGCAACAGTTTGGGCCATGAAGTGAAGAGGAAAATAGTTTCTAACTGGGAGAACAGGAGGAATTTGGGGCTGCAGGATGAGGGGAGGTGTCCCAAGTGTCACAAGTCCCTGTGTCCCCATGCAGGACAGGAAAAACTTCCCCTCCCTGCAGTACCAAACATTCCCTGCCACCTCAGTGGAGCGCAGGAGGGATGTGTCACCTGGAGAGGTTCAGCCATCAAGGGACAGGGAGGAGCTCCAGAGACTGCCAAAGTCAAGGCAGGGTCACACAGACGGTGTTTCATGTTTGCAGCTCAAAGCCTCTGGATTTTTTCGCTGCTCAGGTAGAAGGGCAGCTCTGCCTCTTGCAGCCTTTGCTGGAGGAGAGGATAAATGAGGTCTTTGATGTAAGAGCCAAATGAAAGCAAGCACGACAAAGTTGTTCTTAAACTTCTCCTATTCACCAGCATCCAGCCCTGGCCTCACCTCCCTGGGCAGTCTGTGCACTGCACTCACCCTGCCCATGCCTGGGCAGGCTCAGACACAGCCATGACATTTTTTACAGCGCTCTTCAGCAATATTTCCTCTCAAATTGCTTTTGTAAAAGACTGTCTTTATTCCCCTCATCATAAGCCCTGCCTCATTTTCAGCAGCCAGCTGAACTCTCCCTCTCTTGCATTCTGGCCTAATTATTAAACAACCCTGTCAAAGTATTCGGTTGTTTGATGATATTTTACTCTCAATTAGAAGTATGAATGTGCTCCATTAGGCTCCTAATATCCTTTATGCTCAGCCTGACATTTGGGGAGCTGTTTTATTACAGCTGACACTCTGGGAAATGGGGCTGCCATAGTTAGCATCAATAATGGTGTTATTGACCCCAATTTTATGAATGCAGGAGGATGTCTGGATGTTACACACTCGCTATCTCGAGGGTTCTCACTGTCTCACACCAATGCCTGCTCTGGGAGCTCAGTCCCTGCCTTTTTGTGCAAGTGTTTGGTTTTTTCTCACTCTATTAAGCTCAGAGACACTTTCCTGATCAAGTGTTTGGCAGCTGGTTAACACAAAAAAGCTCATCAAGATGGTGAGGACTGAGGTTGAGTTTCTCATTGAAAAGCCTGACAGCCTCTTAATAAACACCAAACACAGCCAGGAATCCTCAGGGCTGCTCCCACTGCTGGAACAAACCGCTGGCACAGCCCTGGACAGGTCCCTTCCCTGCTCTGTTATTTCCTTTGGGAAGTGAAGTTCCCCTCCCCATCACCACCCCTCCTCAAACCATCAGGGAATGGTTTGGTGGGAATGATCCAGTGCCACTCTCTGCATGGGCAGGGACACCTCACAGCACCAAGCCCTGCCCAGGGACCCAGGGACAGCTCCAGGGACCCAGGGGCAGCCCCAGCTGCTCTGGGCACCCTGCTCAAACCACAGAGGAGAGGACCATGCTCTGAAGGCTTCCAGACCAACGAGAAAGCCCTGATCCAAACAGACCAGGATCACTGGGAAGCTGGGGTGAGATGTGGGGATTCCCAGACAGCTCCCAGCCTCAAACCAGTCCCACCCAGCTCCTGCCCCAGGCTGGGAGGGCCCCATGTGCCTTTTCTGGGAACTCCTTCAATGATCTCAGTCCTCAGCAGGCGGTGATGGCAGCTCTGGTGCCCATCCTGCAGCAATTCCGGGGCAATGGGGACAGAGCAAAGCTGGGAAGAGGCGGCAGCAGTGACTGCACCAGAGTGTGCAGCTGAGCACCCCAGCAGGGCTGCACCCCTGCCAGCACAAACACAAACACAGGCTGCTCTGCTGCTCTGCTGCGCTGCTGCTCT